>NC_068402.1:40201043-40271043 GCF_023724105.1 Carassius gibelio | reverse complement strand
CACTTTTGATAAAAGTGTCTGCCAAATGTGTAAATGCAAAAAGCATGAACGGCCCAGCGATCAACAGTCTTAGCTCCAAGCATGTCCCCCGTCTGTGGTGGGATTGTTCTGTCCCGCGTCTGAACGGCTTGGCTGATCCTGTGCTGATAGAAACGGCACACACTTACTATTCCAGCCCAACATCCTCCCACTCAGCGCTCTCCTCCAGAGGGGCGGCCACGCTCGCTTCAAAATGTGATATTTATTCATGAAATTAAAGAGGACGCAATTAACAGAGCTTGACAAGGGAGGTGATTGCCTTCATTTGCATATAGTGCAGGACCCGTTAAGATTATCCACATTATTATTATTGTTATTATTTCTTCTCTGGATCAGATTTGGAGATGCTCATTGTGTGAATGACAGCGGAAGCTGGAACATGGCGACTGTGTGCTTTGGGTGAGAGTGAATCCTGAGCGTTAGACAGACAGTGTGGAGACATACGGCTGTTTGTGAGCGTGTCCAGTGTGTGTTTGCATCACTGACACAGCTGTCAGAAACAGATGCAATGTTTCCTCTTAAGAGAGCACAACAAACACACACACACACACACACACCATAGTTCTGCATGGCTAATGCTAGTAGTGTAGCAAGACAACACTGCATAAGTTAGTCAGTAGCTTTACTTCTATCACCCCTAACACTACGTAACAAACACAGTTTTAAAATTATTGATGCTTGATAATTGGAAAGCAACAAGCAGCACTGTTATGTGATAAAAAAAAAAAATATGTGACATTTTGTGTCACCTGTTGTCTTATAATCACACATATCATGGGTACTTTATTATTAATATATATTTTGTTTACTGTTTCTGTGAATAAACCAGCTCAAAAGAGATCCACAAATCAGAATGAAACCTCATACTCAACATGTAAACAATCTGTCGTGTTGGACATTATCCATCAGAGAATGTTTGGATGTTGCATTCCAGAATGGAGCCGGATTCTAATATGTGGTTGCTAGAACAATAACTAGCCTAGTTGTTGCACTAATAAATTAACAGGCTAGTAATTGTTCTAGCAACCACACATTCAAATCCGGCTCCATTCTGGATAGTGACAAGTCAGCTGCGTCCCCCCTGATTATCATCGGCACCCCATCCTAAATCGCCGCCCTTCACCAGGCTCCCGACAGGAGTGGGTGTGAGAGAGAGGAGGGGCACTGGATGAGCCAGGACTGGCGGCATGTAATGGGGCACACCTGATGTAAATGGAGCCTAATCACAGCTACTGTTGAAAAACCCAACGCGCCTCTCCTCGGGAGACTGGTCTCTTCCCCATTCATGCACAATGGTGTCCTCATGGGTCCGGGAAGGGTGTGTTGAGGGATTCCAGCACCACCAGACACTTGAGATCCGCACCCATTTACACAGCCGTCGGGCCAGGATGCCAGGCCGTCTATCCCCATCAAGCACCACGGTCAGTGAGAGGGATAAAGCCACTAGAAGAAGCCACCACCCCTCACGCCCTGGACCCGCAGAGGGGAGCACGTGTGGCCACCGGTCCTGCCCCTTACCTGGACCCTTCCTCCATGAACACTGCCCGACCCACACAAACCCCACAGCACGGCAAGGACACCAGATTCCCAAGGACACTCTCCCTCTGTTGGACACTTGTACTTCCCCTCTCGGTTTATTTTCTGTTAATAAAAGCCTCTCCAAGGCCTGATGCCACACTGACTGTGTCAGTTGCTCCTCCCGCCACTATGTATATATATATTACATTTTGTTGAGAATCCTTTGCAGTCAATGAGCAGAGACTGGATTCCCTTTCAGTCTAATTGGAATATCGCTTAGATAGACCAGTCTATTTTGAGTGTAATCTAAACGAGCCAATGCACATTGGCATGTGATTATTGCATCCAGCTGCCGCTGATCACAGCTAAAGTATAAGTAGGCAGCAGGTGCACCGCATCTTCAGCTTTTCGCTTCGGAGCTGAGTCGTTCTATCATTCTGCTCTTGATCGCCTGTTTTGAGTCTGCAAGGTGAGTCAACCACGCTCTTCGGGGACTCTCATATTGGTGGTACAGCGATTCAGCAGTGTTGGTTTTCCCGTGTTGAGTGAGTAGCACATAGTCCACCAGCGCTTTGATACCAGAGAAGCTGTAGACCCCTTCACCACGGGGGTATCACCTGTATCTTCTGTGGCTCCCCCCCCCCCCTTGTTCGGATGTTGATCAATGCAAAAAAAGTGAGCCAGACTTTTCTGGGGAGGAAGATCTGTCAGCGCTGCCACCCTCTGGGCAGCCAGCAGTGCCTGATTCAGATCTGGAGATGATGCATATGCTTGCCCGGACCGCCGAGAGTGTCAGGTTTGAGTGAAAAATTCCAACACCTCCCGAAACATTGAGGTTGGATGATCGGTAACTTGGGATGGCTTGCTCTCAGAGCCCTGTCCTAATGCCTTTCTACCCGTAGGTGAATGATGAGCTTCACTTGTGACCTCTAGGCTTGATTATTGTAATGGCCTTTATGTTGGGCTACCAGCAAAACATATTAAGCGCCTGCAACATATACAGAATTCAGCTGCTTGTGTTCTTACACATACTCCTTTTCGTCAGCATATCTCTGGGGTGCTTAGGAACCTGCACTGGCTCCCGGTCCATGACCGTATTGATTTTAAAACTCTTATCTTAACGTATAAAGCTGTACATGGAATTGCACCATCATATATATGTGATTTAATTACATTATATATGCCCTCTCGATCTCTCCGTTCTGCCAACTCTCTTCTACTTAAACAGCCTTCTTGTAGACTGAAAACGATGGGTGAAAGAGCCTTCTCTGTGTCCGCCCCCAGGTTGTGGAATGCACTTCCTTCAACTGTTAGGAATGCACCAACACTAACAAGTTTCAAGAAACAGTTAAAAACCCATCTTTTTAAGATGTCTGTGTCCTAATTGGTGACACTCAATGTATATTCTATCATACTTCTTGTTGTTTTCTTTTTCTTTTTTAATGTATTTTTAATGTATTTATTTTTGCACTGTACTTATAGCGCTTTGGGTATAAGAAAAGCGCAATATAAATAAAATGTATTATTATTATTATTATTCACTGCCAGAAAGCGCCCCAGTGGCCAATCTTCCCTCATCACTCTCGGGAGACAAGGGAGTCCCCCAGGAGGAGCAGTCGCTTGCGATGCAATTGTGTCCAAATGCCACTATCACTTGGCGGGGCAAACCGTTGCTTCCCTCCCGGGCCTTCAGGCATTCGTTGGCTCTGATTTAGGGTGAAGTCGTGGCCTAGTGGTTAGAGAGCTTGACTCCTAACACTAGGGTTGTGGGTTTGAGTCTCGGGCTGACAACACCACGACTGAGGTGCCCTTGAGCAAGGCACCGAACCCCCAACTGCTCCCCCGGTGCTGCTGATGTCATGTCCTGTGGAGAAGCTGCCTCCACCTTACATGTTATGGCGTTGTTGCAAGTGAGCCAGGCTAATGCACTGAGGGACCTGCACAAGCGAAAACATGACTTGGAAGTTCTCAAGAACTCCTTACCACAACGGACCTCATGCTATGAATGACGAAGGTAACTGTATGGTCACTGGGTCATGCGACGACCCTGCTGTGATCAGCTGCAGCTGAATGCAATAATCGCATGCCAATGTTCTTTGGTTCGTTCTGTTTACACTCGAAGTAGATTGGTATATCTAAGCGATATCCCAAATGAATTCATTGGTCATCCAACATGATGTCTCCTTTCCATCCTTCAGGGAACAAGGGTTACCATACGTAATGGAGACGTTTCTTCTTTGTGAAGCTTTTCCAGGCCTTTACTGCAGCTTGTCAGTTGTTGTGTGTTTTTAGCTCTTTCTGCCTTTAGTTTTGTATCAGTAGAGTGAAATGCTGCTTGATCGGGTTCAGATCAGGAGACTGACTCGAGTGACATAATCCACTTTTTTTTAACGTTAAAAACTCCTGGGTTGCCTTTGCTGGGTTTTGGTCATAATTTTTTTGAAGCGCCTCTCAATCAGCGTCGCTGCATTTGTCTGAATCTGGGCAGAGAGTATATCTCTATACACTTATCCGTTCATCCGGCTGCTTATATCTTCTGTCTTATCATCACTAAACACCAGTAACCCAGTGCCACTGAAGCCATGCTCCTGCATCACACTGCTCCATGTTTCACAGATTATGTTGTGTGCTTTGATCATCAGCTGTTCCAAACCTTCTCCAGACTTCTTTCTTGGCATAATTCTTGTACAGCTGGATCTTAATTCCATCCATCCAAAGAACGCCCGTAGGTGAATGATGAGCTTCACTGAGGGTGCTCTGGCTTTTTTAGAGTTTTTTTTTTTTTTTTTTTGTCAAAGTCTAATCTGGCTCTGTTTGCAGCTTGTGGTGAAGCCTCTGTGTTTGCTCTGGTGAAGTCTTCTCTTGATTGTAGACTTTGACAGAGACACCACTGCCTCCTGGAGAGTGTTCTTCTCTTGACTGGATATTGTGAGAGGGTTTTTCTTTACCATGGAGAGGATTCTGTGATCATCCATAACTTTTGTCCTCCGTGGATGTCTAGTTCTTTTTATGTTTCTGAGTTCACCAGTGTGTGTGTGTGTGTGTGTGTGTGTGTGTGTTTTATCAGAATGTACCAAACTGTTGATTTGGTCGCTCCTAATGTTCCTGCTATCTCTCGGATGGATTTGCTTTGTTTCCGAAGCCTAACGTTTCTTTGTTTATCTTGTATGGAGAGATCCTTGAACCACATAATGTGCTCCACATCTGTCCATGAAACAGCTTTTGAGTCAAATGTCCAATAACTTATTTTCCCTTGAAAAATGGGGGGAGGTACACATTAAAGAGCTGTAATTCCTTACCCTTTCCTCCAATTTGAATGAGAACACCTTCAAGAAGATTAAAGATCAGGTTGTGCACATTAAGCCTGGTCAGCAGCTAAAAAAAAAAAAAAAAAAAGTGCCTGTGTCCAAATATATGGACCTAACTGTACACACACACACACACACACACACACATATATTTAAACTCCACCCCCGCAAGCTCTTCTGCACGCATTTGAGTGCCACACCCACATTTCAACATCCAGTCAACAGCTGATGCATAGAACCAAGTCCTACATTTTTTCTTATTCAATAATCTTCTTCACTCAGATGTGTCACAATATGAATGAAAAGATCTGTCGCCACTGCCATTGTATCGTGGCTTTAACAATGAACGAATGGATAGCCTGACAAGCTGCAGATGTAAGAAGTTCCTTCTGAGAATCTCGCTTCAAATCTGTTTTCCTCAAACATCACAGAACTGACGTCTCATATTTTTAATAGTATCTGTCATTAATCATAATCAACCTCCCGCATAAAGCCCTTAACGCTGACCTCATTTAGCCCTGATACAGGTACCTCATTACGACGGTGATCTGAAACGCTTCAGAAATCAGATCTGGAGATGAGAGAAGCTGACTGGAAGCCTGCTCCTGTCAGAACCCATAGAACTCCAGAGAACGTGAAGCTCTTTCTGACAGAAACTCATCTTGCATAATTCAGCACCATCTCTGTCTATCATTATCTTTCGCTGTCTTCGGAAGCTTCAGCTATTGATGATTATGTCTTAATTAACATTAGACCTGTCCTGATCCAGACGAGAAGCTAACAGAGACAGGAAACAGAGTGAGGCGGAAAGACGGCAAACAGCAAAATGAAAGACAAGAAGCCGGAAGAGACAGGAAGCCAAATGAACAAAAAGCTAACAGACCTGAAATAAAGTCAGACAAAAGAATGGGTAAGAAAGGAAGGTGAGAAAGACAAAAAATAAGAAACTGAAATGCATAGGAAGCTGAAAGAAAGAGGAAACTGTGTGAAACAGGAAGCTAAGAAAATGGGGGAGATAGACAGCAAGCTGAGAAAAACAGGGCCTTGAGAAGCACTGAAAACTGAATGAGAGAAAACAGCCAGCTGAGTGAGACAGGAAGAGGAAACACAGCAGAGTCTCTCTCTCTCTGTGAATGTGTCACTAACATCACCCACACTGAACTCCTGCCATAAAGCCTGCTGCTTAATGACCTGCATTTGCTCATCACACTAATATGTATTATAGTTGTCACAGAAAATGGAATAGCTATTACACTCACACACACACACACACACAGTCCTAATAGTACTCGTAGTGCTGCATATGATTTAGACTCCTTGCAAAAACTTCCACATTTTTCATTTTAGTAACGAAAGCTATTTAACAGAGAAATGTGTATTGTAAAAGATAGTTCATAACAATTTGAGTTTTAGCATAAAATTCATGTCGGAATAGTATTAAGTGGAACAAACATTTCCTGCAGCTCTTTTCCAATTCTAAAAAAAATGCATTTGCGTGCACACACACACACACACACACACACGTTATAACGCTGGGTTCATCAGATCACAGTGAAAGACTGCTGGATCCTGGACGGGGATTATCACTACATTGATCTACAATAAACCATCCAACTCCATTTCATTTATTTATTTATTTTTTTCGCTCAACTAAATTCATATCCAGGACAGCGTTTCTCCAGCCGAGCCATTACCAGCGAGTCCATGAAAGCCTGTTAACAGACAATGTGCAAATCAATTTCCTTTGACTTTGTTACGGGGCCGTTTTGAACAGCTCCCTGAGGGGCTCTTCAGACCTCTTCTGCAGTTCATGGTGTTTACTGATCCTTGGAAGATTTTTAAGAAATCGGTAGACATTAAACAGAAGAGGAAATAAAACATGGCCATGCTCTGAAATAGACGTGAATATTAGATGACCGATGATCCGACAAATGATGTCTGATATATCACTCTGATATTTAAAGACATTTTACACATTATAGCTGGTGAAGAATGTCCACGCCAAATCAATTCTTTCTTAGATTGTGTTTTTATTTTTTACTTCAGACAAGAGCTTTTTTTTTTTTTTTTTGTACACGTCTGCTTGAAAACAGTGGTCTGGGGTACGGTTATAATGATAGTAATCCTGATGATAATAATTAGATGTGCTGCCAAGCATTGGTATAGTGCAAAATTGGCATCTTGTTTTTCTTGTGAGTTGTTCTTCATGTGAAAGCTCAATCTTTCTCCTGGCAATAGAAGTACACGTCAAGACATTGAGTTTCAATTTTAGTCTCAGTCTAGAGCCCTGGCTGTGAGAGAGAGTAAAGTTCCAGTAATTGTTGTTTTTACCATGAGATGCAGTGTCTTGAGGTTTGAAGCATTGAGGTTTCAAAAGAGAGGGATACACGTTGATGTTCTCAAAGGTTATTCTGTACCTTGTTCTCCTCAGTCTCCAAAGAAAGTTGTCTTTCTTGTCTAGTGAGGTTATACTGAGGGACTGGGAGAGTTTGGCTGTGATGTTCAGATCCAAAAACTCAAGTCTCTGCAGGACATCCCTGGTGTGCCGAAGAAGGTGGTCGGCGTGGAACTGTCTTTGTTTTGTAGATATTCAAAGGCAGGATAGTGTTGCTTGCACAGCGCTCCACTAGAGCAGTGGTTCCCAAAAACATTTCTGGAGTGCCTGTTGTGGGGGGGTTGTGCTATGCTTAGCAGTACAATGATAAGTATTCAAGGTTGTCAACATTTACACTAGGGTTAGGGTTAGGCAGTATGGCCCTAATAAATAATAATATTTATTTATTTATAATGATAGATAGATAGATAGATAGATAGATAGATAGATAGATAGATAGATAGATAGATAGATTGATTGATTTTTGCTCCAAAGTAGGAGTTGTAGAAACCAGACTGTTAACTATTACTTTAAGCTACTCTTTATGCTCAGAACATGACAAACATTTCACATTTTTGAATTCCTCACACTTTTCCAGTCAATTTTCCTTAACAAAATAAACATCTTAATAGAAAATAGAAATAGAAAATCTGCATGTTCTAATGAGTGATATTGTTTGAAATCAAGAAATGGGGTTTTGTTGCCTGATAATAGTAATAATAATATCACTTCTTTTGTCTTTTAGAAATGCACATTTGACAGCAGTAGTATAGATAGAGTTAGGATGCAGATTTAAATGTATGTTCTTTATCAAAATCAAACCTATTTGATGAAATTTAATTATCCTGACTGTTTTAGTTTTATTAAAATTAACCACTGGTCTTCCATAGTAACATTCATTTAGATAATAATACTACTAATAATAATAATATTAATTCCACAGACACAATATCATAGTGCAGTGTTACTACAGTAAATCTATGGTAAGTGATGGCGATGTGCAGATTGAAAATGCTTCTGACTTTATCGTTGCACACAGAGTTTATACTGTTTGTCATTGTTGTTTCATCTGGCTTTAAACTAGTTTAACTCTTGTTATCATTTTATCAAGAAATATTATATTGCGGTAATGATCCTTATCGATTTATCACCCAGCCCTCATTTAGACTAGTGCTATCACATCAGGAAGTCCAGGATCGAGGTACATGGGATGGGTCAAATGGAAAACAAAATCAGTTTTTCTTGCAAGGTTTGAAGGAATTATTGTCTAAACCTGGGGTGGCAACTCTTACCCTTAAAGTCAACCGTCTTGCAGAGCTTAACTCCAACCTTAATCAAAAACACCTGAAAAAAACTTTAGCCTAAGCTTCAGGATCATTTGAAAATACTCTGCAGGACATCCAATCTCGAGAGCCAGATTTTCTCTCTCCTGATATATGAACATGAATTCTATAATGGGTGTTCGTTTTCCCGATGTGACATCATAATGTAAGTGGTTAGGTTGATATGCACACTGGAGGGAGTCCAGAGAGGTGGGCAGCATTGACTTAATGTGGTTCTGGACTGGTTTCTCGAAGCACTTTACAATGATTGGGGTGACTCACACAGGCCAGCCGTCACTGAGGCAGGACACATTTGACTTCTTTGGAAATGGTGCGATGGTGGTGGATTATAAGCAGACAGGAATGACAGCCTGGCTCCGCAGGTTGTCTGAGGATAAGCTAACTGGTTAGCACACTTGCAGGTGTGTTGTCAAATCTGTCTTAAACAGATCTTATTTCTTGTCATTTCCTGTCTAAAGTTCCGTTGGACCATCACAGCACCTGATCTTCGAGAATAATGACTAACATCATCTATGCAACTGTTAATGCAGATGATACACACTCCTCCAAACCGATGTTATACTTCATTGCATCCGCCTCTGTTAACACGCTTCAGTTGGCACACTCCTGCAATCCTGCAGTGCTGACATAGCTCCTTCTGGCCATACTCTTATCCGTTTTGGCTCATTTCAGTGGCGGTCTGTATGCTGGTATTAGCGTAAGAATGATGTGGTTGGAGCAGCCCAGGGGAGGCGGCATGCTGCCCTGTATGTGTTTGTTTCAGTGTTCCATGTTTCAATTAAAATAAAAGAGACAGCATGTCTTCATCTCCCTGAGCTGACTGCTGCAGCTTCTGGTGGTCCAGTTTATTTCACAAAGAATGGACGTTGTGTAAGAGAATCAATTGTAGGGCTTGATCTGTAGCCCGTCTTGGACTCTGGCCCTCATTGCCCATTTCCATTTACTCTGGCTCTACTCGCGGCGGATCCTCTGTTGGGTTGTTTTATTGTCGCTTCAGGACCCGGCCCTGGTCAGTAATTCCTCAAGCTTCCCCATTAGCTGTGTCTGGATATTTTACAGACTTCAGGCTGAATCATAAACATGAACAGCATTTAACGCTGAAACATTCGTGACATGTAGTTTAGCTGAGTCCATGACCTTGAGTTCTATTTATTTTCAACATTTTTGATTGAGAAACAAATATTATTACTTTATTAGCAAAACACGTACATGCAAAACAGAATAGAATATTCACAGCATCAGCTTATTTAGAGATGCAGCACTTTTCACTTGCAGGCATGTATCTGATGCATTGGTGCGCACAAACACAAGAGCGACCGCAACATCACAAACAACACTGGCGGCTTAACGTTGCACAAAATGCTTTTAATGCAGCCGAATGTGTATCAGAAAAAGAAACACTAAGTTCCTCAGAAACAGTTTGAGGAAATGAGCTAAATGAAAGTTTGTGCAGTGTTTTTGGATAATTGAATCAGAGCCCAGATGAGGGGGAGGAGTCACCGGCGAGCAGAACGGCCCGACGCGACTCACTGCTCTGGGTAATGGTGTTTTCTTTTGCTGGGAAATGAAATATAAGGCCATTAAAGAAACACACTCAGAAGGATGTGTCAACAGATCCGCAGCGGATGTCAGTGCAGAGTGAACGTGGAGCCATTTTTACAGATCGAGCGACGGAAATCAGACAAGCATCTGTCAAACGCTTGCAGAGGAGCACACACGTACACACACACCACCGCAGGCTATAGATGGACAGAATCACTTTAGAGCGATATTGCAAAGCAGGACTGCCTTTCAATAAACCATTCACGACCCATTTATGGTCTGGATTAGCAAAACCATGCAGACAGACAGGCGTAGAGACAGATGTGGGGTTGGTCGGGGTTTCATTGAACGTGTGTTTTTTGTTCAGTACATTAGTACTGGCTGCAAGTTCTGTTCAGACTCGACCAGAGAATTACAACCTCTACATATCTGTTCATCTTTCTGACACACACCCACACACACACACACACTGCAGAGGGTCCAGCTAATTAATTTACTGATTGCTGGCCAGCTTATGTGTGTTGACTCAACCTCTCTCTCTCTCTCTCTCTCTCTCTCACACACACACACACACACAAAACAACAGCACGACACAACATTCTTTTAAAAGCACTTTAGCCACAATGTGTGTGTGTGTGTGTGTGTGTGTGTTGAAAGGACAGCCATAGGCATCTCACTTTTCATGACACACTTTTCACTGTGGGTTAAATTTTCCAAGTGAAATTATCCCAGCAAACAGTTCTTCCTCTAGCTGATCAGCAGCGCTGGTCTGTCAGTGAGATCAGATTTAGAATTCTCCTCTACATCTGAGCTGGTGTGTGTGCCAGACATCCACCTGGCCACCGCGCTGATGCACCTGGGCGTGAGTGTGTGTGTGTGTGTGTGTGTGTGTGTGTGTGTGTGCGTGCATGTGTTGGCACAGCACACACTGTGGGAAAGCACCAATCTAAGTCAGTCTTGTGAAATCACAGATGTTTGACTCTGGCAAAATATTGAAATTAATAAAGAAACAACATTTTTTCTGTCCGTCCACACCACGGACATCTGCAGCACAGACGGGGAAACCAATGCTATAAACAAGATATCAGTGTGGGCAACAAACCTAGTGCAAAGATTGATGTGTGTGTGTGTGTTTAGCACGACTGTCAAGGCAATCTGGGGACACTAGCATTAAAATTTGTTTTAAATGTGAGGATGGGACACAATGGTTGAATAGTCATCAAAAAACCAACAATCTATCTTTCATCAAACAGGCAGCAGAAATCTCATGTTGGCATATCCATCTCAATTTAAGTCTGAACAGCATAAACATCTCTGGTATGATTTTTACAAATCTGATGGAAACCACAAGTGTAGGAAGCTTAATATTCACATTAAATGCTTTTTGGTAACACATCTCAGTTTAAACAGATCACAAATACCATCTGCAGTCTCATCTTTGCTCACTGATTGAACCACATGGCCTTTGGCACACTGTAAAAAAAAAAAAAAAAAAAAAAAAAACCCTTAAATATGTTGTTACTGATGTTACTGATGACATGATAATTGGGGGCTCGTCCGGGATGAATTCCCCATCATTTGTTCAAAACAGAAGTATTTGATTTCTTTGTGTTTGTGTTGGTGTGTTGCTGAAGAGTGACTCCCTCTTTCTTTGTGTTTAAATGTATTTGTGTGTTTTTAGACTGCACTCTGAAATGTTAATAAGCTAAAGGTCATAATCTTGAAAATGACCTGATTTTGCCTGATGAAATCAGTCCAATCGTACCCCTGTTGTTCATTTAAATGAGTTCTGATTGCAGTCAGATGTAATTACACCTAACAACATCTTTAACGATCAACTCAGGGCTACAGAGCTGGACCCCCGCAGCTCCACCGACCCTCACTGATAAGAAGAAAGTTGCAGTGTAAATGTGTGTTTGTTTGTTTATTGTGTCTGTGCAGAGTGTGGAGGAATTATTTTACAGTCACAAATAACATTTATTCTTTGAGAAATGCTTGTTGAAGGTTTCAAAGAGAGCAGTACAAGAACAGGAAGAAAACTAACAGACAGAACAATACTTACAGATAAGTGTAAAAAAGGCTGATACACAGAGATCAATGCAGGGATAAAATATTAGTCACTTTCCACAAATATAATAAGTTTTGGCATACATTTTAAGCATTAGATACACGAATCCCATGTTTTGTTAAAACTACATGCCTTAGAGTAATTATTATATAACATTTTGTAGAGTCAATACAACAATGCCAAGCTTGTGATATAATTTGTTGGACTGCTGTTTTAATTTACTTACTGCATTTAATTGTAGTAAAAATAAAACAGCTAAATTGTTAACTTATTTTATAACTGAATTAGTACCTTATTATTTTTCCCTTTACAAAAAAAAACCCTTAAAGGGGTCCTATTATGATTTTTCAACTTCAGTTAGTCTGTAATGTTGCTGTTTGAACATAAAGAAGATCTGCAAAGCTCAAAGTCCACTTCAAAATGAGATATTTTAATTAACATAAATCAATTTTCAAAAACTACAATGAACAACTAGTTTAGACAACAACACATATTTTCTATGATTTGTGATATCACAAATATCAAAGAGTGGTATGAGATCTGGTTGAGCTGCACTAGAGAAGGTATTATCACTATGTCTGAGACACACTAGCTTTCCCAAGGCAGACAAACTTAGATTGGTTAAAATCATCCGGGTTTAAATCGCGCTCAAATTGATTAGACTTTGACGCAGTATTTACACTAAAGCTGGCAGGAGGCTATGAAAAGGTTGCACTTATAAGTTGCACTTTTTTTCATAGTTTGGCTGGTCCTGCGACTTATAGTCAGGTGCGACTTATTTATCAAAATTAATTTGACATTAACCAAGAGAAATGAACCAAGAGAAAACAATACCGTTTACAGCCGCGAGAGGGCGCTCTATGCTGATCAGTTCTCCTGTAGTCTACACTGAAGACAAAGAGCACCCTCTCGTGGCTGTAGACGGTAATGTTTTCTCTTGGTTCTTGGTTCTAAATAAATGCGACTTATATATGTTTTTTTCCTCATCATGACGTATTTTTGGAGTGAAACAACGTATACTCAGGTGCGACTTTTAGTCCGAAAAATACGGTACATTGTTTTTGTGTTTGTGGAAAAAAATCTCCTCTGCTCACTTTATTTGAAATTGTGAAATAAAAAGTGATATTGTGAAATATTATTATTATTCCAAATAACTGTTTTCAATCAGTTATTAAATTAAATTAGAATGCAATTTATTCATGTGTTAGCAAAGGTTCTTCAGAAATCTTTTTTTTTTTAAATCAGATAATAGTAGTTTTAGTAATAGTAGTAATAGTCTTTCTTTATTTCTTTCTTTCATTCTTTCTTTCTTTCTTAGTTCATTAAATGTACATTTAAGAAATTAAAAAAAAATAGATATAATAGCATATTTGAAAATGACCAAAATTTTGCTTAGAGGATTGTAAAAATTACAGAGTTCAAAAACATGGAATACAAAACAAATAAAGTATTTAGTTTGCCCTCCTGAGATTGATGATCAACATTTCTGCAGCAGCTCCTTTCACTGATTTAATTTTTTCTATTCTCCAGAAGAAGGGCTTGAGCTGTCTAGACCTGCATCGGAGCTCAGAGACGCTCTGGACGGTCCTGGGGTCAGAGCCACATCAAGCAGTCAGTGGACTTCTGCTCTCCATTCCTGCTCTCAGATAAAGCTCTGCTTTACACTGTGGCTTATTTCTGTGCTTTTCTGAATTCCATTCATTGTGTGTCTTATCTCTCGCTCCAGGCCCATGAGAGAGAAGCAAACACTGCCTCCGTGGCCAAAAGAGCCCGATAAATTTGACTGATCAACTCTCCGATAGTCTGTCAGTCTTCTAAACCAGCCGGATTAATCTGATAATCCTGCTGTGAGAGATTAGCTGGCATCAAGTTTCATACAGGTGACACTCTGGATTAAAGGGCCATGACGCCTGTGTCAAGCTAAAAGTCTCTCAGTCCAATCGAAGAGAGCTGGGAAACCAGAGAGGACCTGATTGAAGACAGAAGACATCTGACAAAACACAGATGCTTGTGATCCACAAACACAGAAATCATCCAAAAGCACAAGGAAACTAGTAAACGGTAAAACTCTTTAAGAATCAGTCTAACTTCATATTTTATTACACTGGGGGGAGGGGGGTTGTATTTAATTTTTATTTTATTTTATATTTCTCATTTGTTCTACTCTGTCTGCTGCTAAACTGCAGCTGCTTTGGCAATATAAATGCTGAGTTATTTGTCATGCTAATGAAGCACGAAAAAACGAAATAATCTGGTATTAGAACTGACAAAACTAGTGTTTCGCAGAGTTTTAAAATTGGCATGTTGCTGAACAATCGCTGTAGACAGCCATAATTATACTCATAAAACAAGGCAATGGGATTGTATTTATGAATATTTTAATAAGCAGCCATTCTAGATGAAACTGGACTACAGATTCATCTTGTGTACAGAACGTGCCCCCCCCCCCCCCCCCCCCACACACACACAAAACAATAATTTCACATTATCGTTTATGTTAAAAATCCCTTGTTAGAAGTCTAATGTGTGTTAGCATTGAGACCATCTAAACTACAGAAATTCACATTTAATATCCTTTCTGGAAAAAACGCTGACATATTGATGATCTTATCTTGTGGGTGTCTTGCTATTATTATTATTATTATTTTTTTTTATTATTATTATTATATTTTTTGGGTTTTTTTTTGTACAATCTAACCCTCTCTTGAATGTGAAGTTCTCTCATTATCACCAGTCACAGACCAGTAAAATCAATTAGCAAATCACGGCTAACGACTGTGACATAAGCAAAGAGATATGAGCTACTTTCAGTATGCACTTAATTATACTGAATGTGCACTTCAAGTGCATTTTAAATCTTAGTACATTTAAGTCTATAAAAACTGTACTTGCAGATAATATGATACAATGAAATAAAAGGTCACTCAGGTGACTTAGAGAGAGATACTTTCATGAATGTGTTTCTAAACACACTTAAGCACAGTTTTTGTAATTATGTTGAATTAAAAGTACATTTGAAATCATTATGTTTAAATTTTAAACGAGAGAGAGAGCCCCGGCCACGCGTGCGCTCACCTTTACCATCTTCAAACAACACGAGCGCTGTCTTGCTCTCTTCCTCGCGCATATTAATCAAAATCAATTGACATGATGGTGTCAAAAAAAAAGTGATGAAATGTTTTCTGTGTTGTCAAATCTTGTGCGATATCCTAAACTGTAGAGATAATTACACAACGTGTGCTGTACACATCTGAACTAATGATTACTTTGAACCAATTCAATTTAATGAATGGTTTAAAAAACTGACCTGTCCAACACTGAACTCACGAGACGTCTGAATTGGTGTATAAAAAAATCTGTAACACATTACAATAATGTTCTATTTATTAAATAACTACATTATGTAATATTTACTATTAAAATATAAACTGCACTTCTACAACATTGTTAATTTCAAAATTTAGGCTATAGCCTTCATTGTTGAAATCAAAAGTTGTACAGTATTTGTTAACATTATTTAACATTAATTAGTTAATGCACTGTGAAGTTGTTACGAACGGAGACCCAGGGAAACACAGGATACGAGAGATCCAAGCGCAGTGTGGTTTAATGGGTAATCCAACAAGCAGGGGTCAAAACCAGAAATAAGTCCAAAACAAACAAACACTAGGGATAGGAACAGGAACGGAACTAGAAACAGGAACTCGGAAGACGAGGAAACTGGATGAGTGAAAAAAAGGACTCCATCAAGACAAACAGGAAAAGACTGGTTAATATAGGGAGGATAATGACTAACAAGTGAAGACACCTGAGTGAAATTAACAGGATTGCAATTACTGTGATGAAGGGACAAGGCTTTGTGGGAATTGTACTGCCTACGGTGAGGTGCCTATGAGGAAGTGAGACCACTAGTGGAGACTCAGGAAAACAGAGACCAGACAGCGTGACAGAAGTAACATTACCAAACAATGAACAGCTGTGTTTTTATAAACTAAGATAAACAAAGATTAATAAATATAGTAACAAAAGTATTGCTCGTGGTAAGTTCATGTTAGTTAATATGTTAACAATTCAAACCATATCTTAAAGTTACAAACAAATAATTTACTCTAATTTAAATAATACTCTGATGTTTAAATCATTTAAAATGAGAATACAAATGTGCTCACCCCATTTTTGTTTGTAAGAAAGAAATAGATCACTCAATGTGTATGATTTTTAAAATGTCAAAAAAATGGTCTTAAAGACCAGTTTTTTTTTTTTTGTTTTTCTTTTTTTTTTACATTTTTGGTATTAACAGTGTCTTTTTTTTAATACAATTTGGTGATGACGTCACGTTGGGGATAAGTGGAGGAAAGGTAACATCAGTCTAGTTTTAGAACTATGGTGACTGACTGGGATGAGGAAGAGATGGCAAGAGCCAACATGTATGATGGCCCGCAGCTGTATAATTTCGAACCAGCCAGACGTAAGAGGACAAATGAGGAATTGCCAAGAACTGATGTCTGTCAAAGCTGTCAAAATGCATGGTCCGAGGAGAATAAGTGGAGAGTTGGTGAAGTGTCCTGGTGAGTTGCTATCATTTAGCATCGCAGCAATGAGCACTGGAGCGTCTATGAGCAGCAGTGCAAAATAACAACATTTCTTTTTTTTACTGTCATTGAATAGCACAGAGTGGAAAATCATTGTTTTCTTTATATCTAGTGGCAGTGATCATGACGTTAGTTCAGATAAGTACCGGTAACCTATAGCCGCGTTTCCACCGCAGGAACTTTACCCAGGAACTAGGGACTTGGTCCGGTACTTGGTGTGTTTCCACCGCAGGAACCAGGAACTAAATAAAAGTTCCGGGTAAAAAAATGCCCCCCAGAAAGTCCCTGCTGGCGAGGTGGTACTTTTTTAAAGTTCAGGAACTTTCGGGGGCGGGACTTTGGCGCTAAACATTCTGATTGGTTGAGTTCACGCAGCATTGGTTGAGTTCAACCACCATTTATTCGGATCAACATTTTCAAAATATTACTGTTATTGTGTCATGAAATGTAATTTTAAAAGTATTTCAGGCGAGAATGTAGTTGTTTGAAACTCAAATCTGTTGTTTATTTATAAAGACAGCGCCTATTTAAAAATGTGTTTCGCCGATCTCGTAGACGGTGAGCTCCACTCGATCAGCGGGAGATCAGTCCTCATGTATCCGCAGAGAGCAGCCTCTCCTGGGATAGACCTTCTGATATGTGCCGCTGGCTCTGATGTCTCTTCAGTGGTTAAACATAAAATATAATTCAGCTGCGGGGTAAATCTAACAGGTTTTCTTTGGTCTGTATTCAATTTATCTATATGTTAAAATGAAAATAAAAAGGCAAGTCTATATAATATTTCTTTCATTGTAATGGCTGTATATAACGTTACACTTATCCCTGAACTAAGTACATTTCTACAGCTGTTATTATGTTTAAATGAAAATGAAAGGAGGCAGTGGTATTTTATATCCTATTTCGTTTTATTGTAAATATACTGAGGGGAAAATTGCAGTAGCCAAAGCAATCTGAGTTCACGCAGCATTGGTTGAGTTCAACCACCATTTATTCGGATAATTTTCAAATATTACTGTTATTGTGTCATGAAATGTAATTTTAAAAGTATTTCAGGCGAGAAGTTAGTTGTTTAAAACTCAAATCTATGGTTTATTTATAAAGATCATGCCTATTTAAAAAATGTGTTTCGCCGATCTCGTAGACGGTGAGCTCCACTCGATCAGCGGAAGCTCAGTCCTCATGTATCCGCAGAGAGCAGCCTCTCCTGGGATAGACTTTCTGATATGTGCCTCTGGCTCTGATGTGTCTTTAGTGGTTAAACATAAAATATAATTCAGCTGCGGGGTAAATCTAACAGGTTTTCTTTGGTCTGTATTCAATTTATCTATATGTTAAAATGAAAATAAAAAAGGCAAATTTATATAATATTTCGTTTCATTGTAATGGCTGCATATACACATTTCCCTGAACTAAGTACATTTCTGCAGCTGTTATTATGCTTAAATGAAAACGAAAGGAGGCAGTGGTATTTGATATCATATTTCGTTTTATTGTAAATATACAGTAAGGAAAATTGCAGTAGCCATGACGACCAGACTGAAGTTATCAAGTACGCTGCTGTTTATAGATTTACCGGACTTGCGTCGTCGTGGATATCACACTCCTGAGACGAATGCACAAAGTCTGAACCAACTACCGAGGATGCACGTCAAAAATCAGCGTACTTTTTTTAATTTTTTTTTTTATCAGCGGTACTTTGTATTGAGAAACGCGCGCAGACCTACGTCACCAGTCTATTTGCCTAATCTACCCGGTACTTTACACCGCGGTGGAAACGCAGAAAGCAACAGGTCTGGGGGAAAAAAAGTTCCTGGGAAAAAAAGTTCCTGGTACAAATGTTCCGGGTAATTTCGGTGGAAACGCGGCATATGTCATAGCGTCGTAGTACTGGTCAACTTTTTCTTTGTCATCTAGAAATAGAAAACATTGTGCTAGCTATATGGGCGCTTCTAAGCGTTTATCTCTTCCTCCGGTGAAATTATTGCAAACGTGGCCGCGTGTCTGTCGCTGTGTTTGCCAGGTGCTTGTGTGGGCGGTGCAGTCCCATGGAAACTGCGTTGGAAAGCTTGTGCTGTAGGGAAGTGAGTGTGTTTTGGTCGCTGTTGGTCGTTGGTCGACCAGATCTGTCTGTCTGTCTATCTATCTATATATATATATCTATGTATTTATCTATTTATCTATAATCTGCGCTATCTGAATATTCTCATCTACTATTCGTTTCTCTAGTCACTTTCAATGCTCTAATGGCGGGCTTTGGTAAATTCTCTCCCCAAGGTGATGTAATGCAATGCATTGTGGGGGAAAGGAGAATCGTTGCAAACCGCTGTAAGATAGTACCTACTTTTTCGTATTATATTCTGTTTTGTGATACCCAACAACATAAAATACAATTGCTAACAGTTTAAATGTTTATTACCAACAAGCATTTTTCAAAAATTTGTTGAAAAATTAACCCTGCAACAGGGCCTTTAACTATATCTAATCATTTAACCATAAGACAATAACATATTTCACTTTTTTTTAAGGTGTCCTTGTTACAGTGTAATTATACATTTAAATAATGAGTAAAATTAATTAACTACATGTTCTTACTATATGGTGAGGTTTAGGACTAGTGTTTGACTTAGGGTCACTTGCATATTATAATGCCTAATTTATTGTTATTAAAATAGTAAGTACATGTAACGTATAACAAGGACACCTTAAAATAAAATGTTACACCACAATAAAACAATGCAATTGTTGAACTTAAGTCTTAATTATGTCGACAAAGCCAACATTCTGTTATGCTATTTAAACTTATTATTTTTCATTTGATAGTACATTTTATGAATCTATTTCCTCCTAGGGCTTTAATGCCACAAGCCCCAAATTTGCCAGACACATTGGCCCTGATGTTTAGTTTGTTGCTATATCTTTTCAGACTGATCAGACAAAGGCTGTTCACGACTAAGATTTTTCTGGCCCACTAGTAGTCATTCATTTGAAGCATTAGTTGACTAATCGCACATTAATAAACAATTTAAATGATAATACAGAGACTTTAATTGCATACATAGCCTAATAAGTGCTCAAACGCACACATAAAGCTTGCCACGGTGAACCAGCAGAAGTAATGATTATGAATGTGTCAGGGAAAAACAATAAGGAGGCTGCATTAACATTTTGAATTGGTTAACTTGAAAGTAGACATTTCATTAGATCTTTTTTTTTTTTTCTGTAAGGCAAAGATATACACAGTTTCATGCTCAAATTCACAGAGACAGACTGCAGAAAGTGTGTCCTGTTTGCTTAAATTATTTTACAAAAGCAGGATTTTTTTGTTATTATGAGTGCACACAAATAAACGTAGCGTCGTATTACTCATCTGTATGACCAAAATTTACGTAGTATTTAATATTTAAGTGACCACACATTTGCCTCCATCTGTCCTGCAGTGAGCTGCAGTTACTGTCAGGTGTAGACACGGTGTTACACAGCAGTAATTTATCTGGGTTAACATTAGATTGAGCAGCCATGTAATGTTGCTAATACTTTCCAGATGATAAGCCATATTTAAGGTTGATCATGAGAGGAGAGCTGAAGCGTTTGGATGTCCTGCCCGATGTAACTAGCCTATATTACCACATACACGTTTAAAAACAAACTACAGCTAGTCCAAAATGCAGCAGCAAGAGTTCTTACTAGAACCAGGAAGTATGACCATATTAGCCCGGTCCTGTCAACACTGCACTGGCTCCCTATCAAACATCGTATACATTTTAAAATATTGTTTATTACTTATAAAGCCCCGAATGGTTTTGCACCTCAGTATTTGAATGAGCTTCTTTTACATTATACTCCTCTACGTCCGCTACGTACTCAAAACTCAGGCAATTTGATAATACCTATAATATCAAAATCAACTGTGGGCGGCAGATCCTTTTCCTATTTGGCTCCTAAACTCTGGAATAACCTACCTAACATTGTTCGGGAGGCAGACACACTCTTGCAGTTTAAATCTAGATTAAAGACCCATCTCTTTAACCTGGCATACACATAACATACTAATATGTTTTTAATATCCAAATCCATTAAAGGATTTTTAGGCTGCATTAATTAGGTAAACCGGAACCGGAAACACTCCACATAAAACCGTACTTTCTACATCATTAGAAGAATGGCATCTACGCTAATATTTGTCTGTTTCTCTCTTGTTCCGAGGTCACCGTAGCCACCAGATCCAGTCTGTGTCCAGATCAGAGGGTCACTGCAGTCACCCGGATCCAGTACGTATCCAGACCAGATGGTGGATCAGCACCTAGAAAGGACCTCTACTGCCCTGAAAGACAGCGGAGACCAGGACAACTAGAGCCCAGATACAGATCCCCTGTAAAGACCTTGTCTCAGAGGAGCACCAGGACAAGACCACAGGAAACAGATGATTCTTCTGCACAATCTGACTTTGCTGCAGTCTGGAATTGAACTACTGGTTTCGTCTGGTCAGAGGAGAACTGGCCCTGGTTTCTCCCAAGGTTTTTTTCTCCATTCTGTCACCGATGGAGTTTTGGTTCCTTGCCGCTGTCGCCTCTGGCTTGTTAAGTTGGGGTCACTTCATCTACAGCGATATCATTGACTTGATTGCAAATAAAAACAGACACTATTTAAACAGAACTGAAATGATTACATCACTGAATTCAATGATGAACTGTCTTTAACTATCATTTTGCATTATTGAGACACTGTTTTCCTAATGAATGTTGTTCAGTTGCTTTGACGCAATGTATTTTGTTTAAAGCGCTATACAAATAAAGGTAACTTGACTTGATCAAATTAATCTGTAAAGGGTTTACTTTTTGTATACAGACATAATAACAACAAAACTTAATTCATTTATAAAATAAAGATAACAAATAAGGTGTGTTCTCTGCAGCCTTTTTCTGCGCTGATCTTCATTTACAAACACATCATTAAAATGAACTGTATCTCCGTGAATACTCAACGAAGAGACATGAGATATCTATCTATCTATCTATCTATCTATCTATCTATCTATCTATCTATCTATCTATCTATCTATCTATCTATCTATCTATCTATCTATCTATCTATCTATCTATCTCTCTCTCTCTCTCTCTCTCTCTCTATATATATATATATATATATACATATATATATTAGAAAATAAGATTGTTAAAAGGATTTCTGAAGGATTGTGTGACTGCAGTAATGATGCAAAAAAATCAGCTTTAAAAGTCAGCTTTGATTGTTCCTAATAAACTCTTTAAAGGGTTGGTGAAATGCTGGTTTTCACTCAATCTCCTGTTAATCTTGAGTACCTATAGAGTAGTACTGCATCCTTCATAACTCCAAAAAGTCTTTAGTTTTATTATATTCATAAGAGAAAGATAGTCTGTACCGATTTTTCCCGTAAAAACACGACCGGCTGGAGGCGTGACGTGTGGGCGGAGCTAAAGAATCACGAGCGCCAGTAGGCTTTTGAGTTGAGAGCGTTTGGAAGCTGTGACACCGTGAGGAAAAAAACCATCATCCAAAACAAACCATGGCTAACAGTCAGATTCAGCGTATATTTATGATCCAGAATCAGATCCAGAGGCTGAAATTTAACAAGAGCAGCATCAGCAACGACGTCTCTATGTGGTATGTACTGAAACTGTATATATTTGCTTAGCGGTTTTGGAAAATGACTCCACTTTATGTCGTCTTTTATTTTTTTTATTTTTTTTTAAGCTGTACATGTGGAAAGTGCAGTTTGATGACAACATCGCATGTTGTTTACTTGATAAGCAGTTTTACTCACCGCCTGCGGTTCCAACACACGTGATGACAAAATAAATGGGTCCCACTTTATATTAAGTGGCCTTAACTACTATTTACTTACATTTTAATTAATAATTTAGTACAATGTACTTATTGTGTACATACATGTTTTTACATTGTACTTATATTTAAAAAAAAAAACGACATGTAATTACATCTGTAATTAATTTCTGTAATTACATTTATATTTGCACTGTTGACTCATACTTTACACCTTAACCCACCCTTAAACTTACCCATACCTCCAACCCTAACCTTACCCCTATCCCACCTCAATAGCAGCAAAAGTGTTTTACAATACAATATGAACAAATTAAGTACATTGTACTTATTTTTTTATGTAAGTACATAGTAGTTAAGGCCACCTAATATAAAGTGGGACCAATAAATGTGTATATTTTTATGTTCGTTGCATTATGCAGCTCATTATGCGGCCTTTGTCTTCTCAGGTGTAAATCACAATGATATTTATTATAGTTGACACCTACTAGCATATGACTTCTACCAACAAAAAGTGTTTTAGAAAATTTAAATCAATATATTGTTTTTTGTAAGAGAGTAAACAAGATGATTTTCACATAAGTTAGAAATAAAAATTCTAAGCTACAAGTTCTAGTTCTCAGAAGTCCCAGGAACCAATGTTCTGTATGTGTTTTATTGCCTTATTCAAGTGATTTAACATTTTTAGTTTTTCACTAACCAAGCATTTTATAAGAAACTGAAAAAATGTCAGGGCATGACAAAACTTCTTCAGGCCCCAAAAATACCCTTTGACCTCAGAGGCTTAAAGTACATTATTTCTGTATTAAGTACTCTTTTTATAAAAGCATGCTAACACTTCTCTTTTTATTGATGTGAGAGAAGAGAAGAAGATATCTGCGAGTCATAAAAGACTCTCACTAGATCAATAGCAACACGAGTGTTTGTCTGCAGGCATGAAGACGGCCGTCACAGATTAGAATAACTCTCACACACACACACACACACACACACACACACACACACACACACACACACACACACACACACACAGCGATGAATGAGTCTCCTGGGGCCCCGGGGACTCCTGAGCGCTGGACTGCATTGATTAAGCATTAAGATGATCAACCCATCGGGGCGGCCATCGATCTGCTTCTTAAATAGACAGATACGAGCATCACGAGACCCCGAGGACTAACAGACCGTCCCGACCAATAAAAACATGAACCCACAGATGCAGAAAATCAGACCTCACCTGTACATTATAATCAGGTTTTACTAAATTATGTCTAAAATGCCAAAGTTAGAGCTCGGTATTGAGACAAATTTCACAAATTTGATTTTGATTCACAATATTTTGTTTCATTTAAATATCAATTCACAATATTTTGTTTTATTTCAATATCAATTAAAATCTACTAAACAATACCATACTATTCAAAAACCCTGTCAGTTGGTACATTGCTAAATTACTATTAAAGTGCTTTATAAACAAACATTCAAATTGCACATAAAGCAAATGGCTATATATATATATATTTTCTGATAAGTCATGACATTCGGCCATTAAATGCACGTGGCACTAAACTGTAGTTGATCGTTGTTTCACACTGAACTTCACACTACACACTCACATAATAAAACAATTTACACTCACATCAATATTTCATGTCTGCAATGTATTGAATCTTCAGTATGAATAAGGACATCACAAAATAAAGGCTGACGCTATTTTCATGAGCACTATTCTCTGACTACACAAAATCCTTTTTATATCTGGTCTCTTTTTTGGGAAAAGGTTCAACAAATAAATAAATAGATTAATTAATAAAATGATGTATATCAATAAATCTAATGATTCATCTTTTACAAACCACTTTGAAGTAGTAATTTTATCTGTAGCTTTTTTTCAGGCCAGGTTTGGATCCATCCAAATCTCAAGCAAATCTGTCAAGCAAACCCATTTATTTCCCACGTCCTCCAGCCATGCTCACACTTAATATTTCATCTGCCCCCCCCCCCCCCCCCCCAACTCCTCCAATGCCACAAGCAATGATAAGAGATCCAGAATACTTTACTTTTCCTCCTTTCAACAACACACACATGCACACACACACACACACACACACAATAAAATAAAAAAAAAATAGTAAGATGTCCTCATTTCTGCACAGTTTATTTTATTTTATTTGTATTATTATATCCTATGTTTAATAAACTGTATTTTTTGTATTTCTAGACATACAAAAAGCATTGTGATATTCTGATTGACTGTGTTTGTGAAGTCAGAGTGCACAGTGTTTCAATCTGTCCACCGTAAAGCTGCGCTGTTTTTACATTCCCACACACTGGGAGTGATTCTGGACAAAATTCAGTGAATGGGTTTGATAGTGCTATCAAGTCTTTAATGAATCGTTCGCTTTCATTTTCGCTATGGGGAACACCTTGTCATGACCTGTGTCTGAAGCATACATAGAAAAAACCCCAACGAGTCGGCCGGCGACAGCCCCTGACGTCACTACTGGCGCGACTATGGATAAATAGGCACCAGGAGAACACATCACTCTCTTCTTCGTCAACAAGAGTGATGTTTCTCTGTTTATTGTGGCATCCTCTAGCAAGGCATTTAGACAATGTGTACATCCATGTCAGCGTTATTTGACACTCGATGACACACACAGTCTTCGCATCATTTGTTTGGGTGAAGAGCACACACGCAATGTCATTGAGGGGGAAATCTGCGTGCATTGTGAGCATTTTTCTATGAAAAAGCTCCGCTCTCCTCTGTCTCACTTTTCAAGTAAAGAGGGACAGCCATCTGCTTCCCGCGGTTCAGGACACGCCACTGCTGAGGCATGGAGAAGAGTGAGCTCGTGGGGTCGCAGGTGGATGTCTGGTGGAGTTTAAAGAGGAACTATCCCTTTCATGCTCGTCGGTGGCAGACAAGAGTGTACTTCAGGAGGAGGATGTTTTATCATTAACCCTGATACTGAAGTTAGTGTTCTGCTGGGATCTACTCAGGAAAGTTTCAGCATACGAATTTCAGCATACAAGTTATGCCAACATCGAGGTGATGTGAGAAAGCGGCTATGAGAGGATGCCCCCTGTAGAAGAGACGCTGGCTAGCCATCTCTCAGTGGGGGAAACATCCTCTCTTAAATCTCCCTCCTTGCCATCTAAGCCCCTCCAGGATACATCCTGCTTAAATTGCAAGGCATAAGCAGCAGCAGGTCAGACTGAGGCTTCGTTGCACTTGATGGCAGTGCTTCAGGCTTATCAGGCTGATCTGCTGAAGGACCTGGATAAAGGTGAGGGCCTTTCAGCTAACCAGGTAGCCAAGCTGCGCTGCACCACATATCTCTCTCTCCGTGCTACCAAGCAGGCTGCCTCCACCATGGGCAGGACTATGGCAGCCATGGTGGTAATGGAGAGACATCTGTGGATGAACCTGGCTGACATCGGGAAGAAAGAAAATACTTTCTTCTCGATGCTCAGGTTTCATCTTCAGAACTTTTCTGTATTTTCATTGAGACGGTAATTGAGAAGTTCTGGGATGCGAAGGCGCACTCAGCTGCTTGCAAGTCCTTCATTCGATGAAGGTCCTGGTCCGAGGCCGAACAACATAGGGGTCCTGGCCCATCTCGATCTGAGGAACAAAAATGGGCACAGAAGGCTAGTGTAGTGACTCGTGCTCATCCCCCACCTGCGGGGGGGTTTACTTCCGCTCTTATACTCCCCTTCCTAATCCTTGTAACCACCAGCTCTCCACCTGATCAAGGTTAGGTGGAAATTTATTGCATAACAGTCTCCTATGCTGGACCTATAATGTTTTTGGTTGGTTCTATGTTCATAGCAACCACCTTACTGATGGTCCGGAATAAAAGGCTTCAAAAGAGCTCCAGCACAGGAACCAGGGTGAGTATGAAACCCTTTCTGTATATACTTATATGTGTATTAAATTGTTGGTGGTTATGTGTCTACTAATAACATCTGTGAGTTTCCTTTGCAGTGCTCAGTCACTGTGTTTACTAAATACTCATCAGCATTTTGTCCAAGCCGGTATGATTGCCCTGATTCTGGCTTCATGTTCTGGTATTAGGCGGCTGAGATCACAGGTTTCTGTGGGAGCCTCCTTGATCATCAGGCCTGGCACAGCACTGCAAGGAATTTCATGGATGTCAAGCCAGGTCATCCTGAGGCCGCTTAGTTGTGCCGTCGCATCCAGCGGGAAGTGGAGGTGGCAGTTACGGAAGTCTTCCTGTGTATGCTGCCTCAGGTGATGCTCCCCTCGCTAGAGGTTTGTAAATTTGAGCTTGCCTCTCCTCTGCGGTTCAGCACTCATGCGATGCTTAGGAACCTTTAGGTACACACGCTAAGCTCTGTGTACTTTCTGAAAACCACATGGTGGTGAGTGTGCAAGCAAGACTTTCTGAAATCCTGTACGGTAAGGATTACATGCTAAGGTTCGTTCCCTTTATTAAGATGGTTAGACCTAGGTTCCTTGGGCTTCACCAGTTTGAATTTGTTTATACACTTCAAGCATCGCTTTCCTCAACATGAGGGGCTATTTGGGCAATTCTCATGGTAGTTTAGCAGTGCTCCCCTTTTCCAAAAAGGGTCGCCTATGAGTGCACTACTCTCATTCTGAATTTGAAGTTCTCCTCTCTTGTGAGACTGAGTTCTCTGTTCTTTCCCCAGATCGCTCCAGGATTATTTCCACAGATTGAGTTGATGACTCTCAGACATATTGTTTTGAGATACACCAATCCATCAATGAAGCTGCTCTATCAGAGTGCCACGAGAGCCTCTTCCTCAGAACAGTATTTAAAATCCATGCTATGGTAAGTGTGCATTCTCTCTAAAATCCTATAGGGTGAGGGCTTCGCACGGTTGCTTCATGCCCTTTCTTGAGTTGGTAAAAGCCCCATTCATCTTGGGCGCCACACCACCTATGTGTCCTCGGATACCTATCTAAACAGGGTGTTGCTACTAGGGACCTGTTGAGAAAGCTTCTTCAGCAAGCTTATGCAAGACTAAGCGGTAGCCCCTGTGTGACAGGCAAGACTTAGTGGGTTCTTAGCCGGATCCCTTTAAAGGTATCTTTATTCTGGCATGCACTCCCCTCAGCATGGCGGCATGGGTATACTGTTCCCCATAGCGAACACTAGAGGACACTGTTAGAAGTTTCCTTGAAAGGGAATGTCTCAGGTTATGAATGTAACCATGGATCCCTGAGTAAGGAATGAGACACTGCATCCTCTAGCTCCTTGCCATGCTTCAGATGCAACCTTCAGATGAAAAGTGAATGATGTGTCCTCCTGGTGCCTATTTATCCATAGTCACGCCGGTAGTGACGTCAGAGGATGTCGCCGGCCAACTCGTTGGTGTTTTAATATATTCTTCAGCGGCAGCTTATTCCAGTGGCTGCATCCTTCTCGCTGGTCACGGCACTTGAAGAGGGTAGATGGCCTGACCTCCTGGCCTGATGGCTGTGTAAACAGGTGCGGTTATCGTCCAGACCGCGGGTCCGGTAGCTCACTCATCTGGCAGCACGGGAGTCCCTCAACGCACCCTTCCTTGACCCACGAGGACACCAGCGTGCATGGACTGGGAAGAGTCCGGTCTATCGAAGAGAGGTGCGTTGGGCCTTTAAACAGCGGCGGTGATGAGATTCCATTTACATCAGGTGTGCCCCATCACACGCCGCAATCCCTGGCTCATCCAGCGCCCCTCCTCTCACACACCCACTCCTGTCGGGAGCGGCAATTTGGCACGGGGTGACAATGATAATTATGGGGGAGGCAGCTGACTCTTCAAAATATATATATATATATATATATATATATACTCAAACTGTTCAGAGTGAAAGCACAAATGCTGGAAAACTGGAAAATGATGGGACTTTCTAGTGTGCAGAGGTTAATGTTCATGCATGATATGAAATGAAGCATAGTTTGAAAGGTTGTGTTGCATGCGTTAAGTGATCGCATCAAAACTCAAGTGTACTTTAAAGGCACTGTAAGCAATTTCTGAGAAACCCTGTTGTAAGTGGATCAAACCGAGCACCAAGACACGCTTTGAACAAATCAGCAGTAAGGGGCGTGTCCACTTGTCAGAACCTTGATTCAGAACCTCGACAATGAAGTCATTTTAGTTTGCTCTCGCTGATCCGAACGCCGGCGTTTGATTAATCTTGATGAGTGTTTGACGAATTTCAATGCCAGAAAATGAAGGAAAGCTCATTTCTCTGAATCCATCGGTGAGGCATTGTTTGGTGCTGATTTGAGGGAGGCCGAGGGTTGTGGAATTGATGAGGACATGTTAATATCTACTGTTGAGACTAGATAAGATCTTCATTAGACTTAGCGCTAGCGCGAGGGAGGTCTTATCGGTGTGTGAGGGGAGCGCGGGAGGAGCGACAGCGAGATTAGAGGAGAAGGCCGGCTTACACTTCACCGTCAGTCCTGAGGCTTTGTGATGGGGTCAACTTAATTTTGTTCCGCTGATATTAAAAACCTGTCTGAGATAAAGAGTTACACTTTATTAGCTGCGGAGGGAAGTGGGCAGGAGGACGGAGGGCGACTCGCTGTTCTCCAGGAATTCTGTGACGGCATGCCAACCTTCCTCCTGCAGACTCAGAAATATCAGATTTCTCAGCGCTTTTCCTTCATTGGACGCAGCGGGTGTGAAGCACAGGCCACTACTGAATACAGAAATATAACTAGAGAGTTTGCTGTTTTCATAGAATCATTAAAACTTTAATGATGCCAAAACCACACATATAGTTGGAACCACTTCCAAAACATTTATTTATTTATTATTTATTTTTAGTTTTTTCAGATGATGGACTATAAGAAAGTAAGCTGCCATTCTTGAGCGTTGAAAATGGCACAAACAACAAACCTGCAGTGAGAGTTTGAAGAAGCAGAACATTGATGTTCTTTGGTTTGGACATTGATACACTTATTGTTATAGTTACCACAACATGTTCCACTTATTTCACCATCTTCACTTGATTATATACTTAGTTAAATGAGAGATGCACAGATTGACCAGAATTAGCTGATTTTTGTGCATGAAATTGTCTGTAATTTTTCTCTTTTGACGTCACACTTAACAGTGACATCTCTAGATTATATATCTGTTTACAACAACAACAACAACAAAAGTGGCCTTCCAAAATGTTCTATGTATATGCACTTCCCTACAAAAATCACATCAATTATCTATAATCTTCATTGTTTCCAATTGTCTTTTTTAACATCATAATCTCTAAGGCATAAAAACACAATTTTGGAAATGCTAGCTTTTTTCTGTTCTACGGTCTCCTCTCCATCTAAAGGTCTGAGGCCTCGTAACATAGGAGTAACAAATAACAACAAAATGATCTAGAAGCGAGATTGAGAGTCACTTTAACTGAAAAATTTAGATATCTTCACCAAAAAAAAAGAAAGAAAGAAAGAAAGAAAGAAAGAAAGGAAAAAAGAACACTGCATTTTCTATAAAATTGCTTCTCACATTTTCAAAACCTAAGCATTATAATTTTAAGTCAGACACACATTAAAAGCCACACTTTCCTGAGTCAATCAAGACAAATCTCTGCCCAAGCTCGTCCCTCTTCAGTTAAAGCAGACTGAGAGCAAGACGGAAATTAACAAGACTTCCATTAAAGCCTCAAATCACTGCATACAGAATAACACACACTCAAAGACTTCCATATCAAGCTGAGTAAATTACTCTTGAGTGACGTACTGAATGAGATTATTAAAACTTTTGATATTTTCAACAATGTAAAATAATTTGGGCCTTGTTCTTTTCTAACCGAGACTTTTCCCAGAATAACTTCAGAGTTTCTCTCAACAAACCTGCAACTCATTGCAAACTCACCTGGTTACAGGTCATCACCTCATGCCTCAATCCTGCGAGTTACAGAGCTCGGTGGATTACAAACTGTCGTCCGTTACTGATTACAAATTATATGATCAAATTCATTTAGGTTACTCATTTTAGGTAATGTTTTCTAATTACTTTTTAGTTTACTTTTTTATCCAAATTTACATTTATCATCAAATATTGATATTATTCTTAATGATTTTAAAAAAGAGAGAGAGAAAGAAAATGTATTCCATTTTTATATCAACATCAAAAAGTGCACCCCTTAAGTGTGATTTACAAATATATTTATACAACATACAGTCAAAGATAAATGGTATGAAAAAGTAGGATTTTTAGAATCAATAAATTATGAATAATCGATTGTCCATATGTGAAAAATATGTTATCATGTAATTCATAAAATTGTGACTGTAATCTGAGCAAAAAAAAAAAAAAAAAAAAATCCTATTTACAATCGATATATGTTTGCATGTAATCAGTTACTACCAGAACTGATGAGTTACTATAAATTATAAAGTAATATAATTAACAGACATTTGTTCAAATTTGATGAGACATGCTTAACAAGGTTAATTATTATTACATGGAAAAGAGCAGCATATGCATTTGGTTAAACATCTTCTTTCTTTTTTCCACTAAAGTCTGGTTCTTCAAACATGGATGAAATGTCATCCTCAGACAGGAACCTTCAGAAACAACAGCATTGAAGAGGATGAATCCAGAAGTAGGTCTCAGTTTAGTGAACTCTGAGCAGAGGAAGATTGTTTTCTTAATTAAAGATGATTACGAGTCCCACAGGACACAGTCAGGTGCATAAGCTTGACCTGTTTTCATCTGAAGATGATTTTAATGTGTGCACATCTGTTTGCGCTGCATCTGCTATCGAGCGTCGTTCTGTCATTTCTCATCTGTAACAGTTTGTCTAAACCCTAAAGCCTAAAATCTTGAAATGTTTTATCCTGCTTGAGTCTCAGACAGAAATTCTGTTAAAGATGGTTCAGCTAAAAATTTAAATTAATTATTAACTCACTTTCACTCCATTGTTTCCGTAAAAAAACATCAGTTCATGGCTACCAAGACTCAAGCTTGCATCAAGTTTAAAAAAATAAAAACACTGTAAAAGTACTACATATATACCATTACAGTGCTTATTAAGATTTTAAATTAGCTTTTAATTGTTGTTTTAATTTCTTTTCATTATATATATATATATATATATATATATATATATATATATATATATATATATATATATATATATATATATATATTGTGGCGAGTGGGGCGGGGCCAGGGGCGTGGGAACGAGGAGTGGGGCGCAGGTGCAGCTCATCTTCAATCACTACACCTGGCCTCACTCCCCGTTCCCACGCCTCTCGGCCCCGCCCCACTCGCCACATATATATATATATATATATATATATATATATATATATATATATATATATATATATATATATATATATTCAAACTTTAAAATGCTTTTAGTTTTAATCAGGAATTGAAAAAAAAAAAAAAAGAATCCATTCAGTTCACTTTGAGCAGAATTGATGTTTTAATGTTTCTGTTCCTGTGTTCCTCTCTATTATTATCATTCTGAAATTGGTAGTAGTTGTAATAATAGTAATAATAATAACCTAATAATATTAAAGTACAGCGTTTTCTGAAAAGTTTCCTGAAATATTCTTAGTTAAGTATACCTTCTGTAAATTCAGTACTTTCGTATGGTTTGGTCTGGACCTAGCTATACCTTATCACTTTTGACAGTTCAAAGTTCTTTACATCTCAGTCTATACAATTATAATAATTGTGCAAAATCAAAGCTGGTGTTGTCTGTGGAGCCATATAGTATATTAACACATATAAAAAAGTAATAAACACACACACACACACACACAAACACACACATACACATTTTCCGTCATGGCAGCAAATTGAGCAGCTTTTAGATCTTGTTGTTCCTATTTTGTCGAGACAAATTCAGCTGCTGGCGGTTCTCCTCTTTGTGTCTTTTTCTCCACAGTAGTAGCTGTTGATTATATGTTTCTCTCGTCGCAATTTTATTTTTATTTTTTTCATCCAATAACTGGAATGATTGATTTACACCTATATGTGATGCTGCTGCTGGGCAATCAAGCCTGGTTGTGGAATATATTAAGAAATATATTATTATAATAGAAATGACCCACTCAAAGGCCAGTTAATGTCTACAGCCAGTTAGTGGTATGAGGTTGTGGGTTCTATCAAAATTCGATAAAATCCACAGGTTTTCGCTTTCGTTCCTTGAACTGGTTCACTGGCTCTGTAATTCCAGCTGGCTTTTGTTATGTGCTGATTAGTGAACCCAGCTTTGTGAGAATAAAAGGGACATAATCTTTCCCTGGCAGTAAATCCCATCTGAAATAATTTATTTATTTTGAGTTTTATTTGCATGTTTATTCAGCAGCATATAATTTCTGACAGCCATAAACTGATATCTACACTCACAGGACACTTTATTAGGTACACCTGTTCAATTGCTTGGTAACACAAATTGCTAATCAGCAAATGACATGGCAGCAATTCAATGCATTTAGGCATCTAGATGTGGTGAAGACCACTTGCTGAAGTTCAAAACGGGAATCAGAATGGGAAGAAAAAGGGGATTTAAGTGACTTTGAACATGGAATGGTTGTTGGTGCCAGAAGGGCTGCTCTGAGTATTTCAAAAACTGCTGATCTACTGAGATCTTCACACAGAAATATCTCTGGAGTTTAAAGAGAATGGTCTGAAAAAGCGAAAATATCTAATGAGCAGCAGTTGATAGATATGATAGAAAGACAACAGTAACTCAAATAATCACTCATTACAACCAATATATGCAGAAGAGCATTTCTGAACACACTACAAACCGAAACCTGAAACAGATGATCCACAGCAGCAGAAGACCGTCTCTGAACACACGACACGCCGAACCCTGAAACAGATGATCCACAGCAGCAGAAGACCATCTCTGAACACACGACACGCCGGACCCTGAAACAGATGATCCACAGCAGCAGAAGACCGTCTCTGAACACACAACACACCGAACCCTGAAACAGATGATCCACAGCAGAAGAAGACCGTCTCTGAACACACAACACACCGAACCCTGAAACAGATGATCCACAGCAGCAGAAGACCATCTCTGAACACACAACACACCGAACCCTGAAACAGATGATCCACAGCAGCAGAAGACCGTCTCTGAACACAGCACACCGAACCCTGAAACAGATGATCCACAGCAGCAGAAGACCGTCTCTGAACACACAACACACCGAACCCTGAAACAGATGATCCACAGCAGAAGAAGACCATCTCTGAACACACAACACACCGAACCCTGAAACAGATGATCAACAGCAGCAGAAGACCGTCTCTGAACACACTACACACAGAACCCTGAAACAGATGATCCACAGCAGCAGAAGACCATCTCTGAACACACAACACACCGAACCCTGAAACAGATGATCCACAGCAGAAGACCATCTCTGAACACACAACACACCGAACCCTGAAACAGATGATCCACAGCAGAAGACCATCTCTGAACACACAACACACCGAACCCTGAAACAGATGATCCACAGCAGCAGAAGACCGTCTCTGAACACACAACACACCAAACCCTGAAACAGATGATCCACAGCAGCAGAAGACCATCTCTGAACACACAACATAGCGAACCCTGAAACAGATGATCCACAGCAGCAGAAGACCATCTCTGAACACACAACACACCGAACCCTGAAACAGATGATCCACAGCAGCAGAAGACCATCTCTGAACACACAACACACGAACCCTGAAACAGATGATCCACAGCAGAAGACCATCTCTGAACACACAACACACGAACCCTGAAACAGATGATCCACAGCAGAAGACCATCTCTGAACACACAACACAGCGAACCCTGAAACAGATGATCCACAGCAGCAGAAGACCATCTCTGAACACACAACACACCGAACCCTGAAACAGATGATCTACAGCAGCAGAAGACCATCTCTGAACACACAACACACCGAACCCTGAAACAGATGATCCACAGCAGAAGACCGTCTCTGAACACACGACACACCGAACCCTGAAACAGATGATCTACAGCAGCAGAAGACCATCTCTGAACACACAACACACCGAACCCTGAAACAGATGATTCACAGCAGAAGACCGTCTCTGAACACACGACACACCGAACCCTGAAACAGATGATCCACAGCAGAAGACCGTCTCTGAACACACAACACACCTAACCCTGAAACAGATGATCCACAGCAGCAGAAGACCGTCTCTGAACACACGACACGCCGAACCCTGAAACAGATGATCCACAGAAGAAGACCGTCTCTGAACACACAACACACCGAACCCTGAAACAGATGATCTACAGCAGCAGAAGACCGTCTCTGAACACACGACACACCGAACCCTGAAACAGATGATCCACAGCAGCAGAAGACCATCTCTGAACACACGACACACCGAACCCTGAAACAGATGATCTACAGCAGCAGAAGACCGTCTCTGAACACACAACATAGCGAACCCTGAAACAGATGATCCACAGCAGAAGACCATCTCTGAACACACAACATAGCGAACCCTGAAACAGATGATCCACAGCAGAAGACCATCTCTGAACACACAACATAGCGAACCCTGAAACAGATGATCCACAGCAGCAGAAGACCATCTCTGAACACACGACACGCCGGACCCTGAAACAGATGATCCACAGCAGCAGAAGACCATCTCTGAACACACAACACAGCGAACCCTGAAACAGATGATCCACAGCAGCAGAAGACCATCTCTGAACACACAACACAGCGAACCCTGAAACAGATGATCCACAGCAGCAGAAGACCGTCTCTGAACACACAACACACCGAACCCTGAAACAGATGATCCACAGCAGAAGACCGTCTCTGAACACACGACACACCGAACCCTGAAACAGATGATCTACAGCAGCAGAAGACCATCTCTGAACACACAACACACCGAACCCTGAAACAGATGATTCACAGCAGAAGACCGTCTCTGAACACACGACACACCGAACCCTGAAACAGATGATCTACAGCAGCAGAAGACCATCTCTGAACACACAACACACCGAACCCTGAAACAGATGATTCACAGCAGAAGACCGTCTCTGAACACACGACACGCCGAACCCTGAAACAGATGATCCACAGCAGCAGAAGACCGTCTCTGAACACACAACACACCGAACCCTGAAACAGATGATCCACAGCAGCAGAAGACCATCTCTGAACACACGACACACCGAACCCTGAAACAGATGATCTACAGCAGCAGAAGACCATCTCTGAACACAACACACCGAACCCTGAAACAGATGATCCACAGCAGAAGACCATCTCTGAACACACGACACACCGAACCCTGAAACAGATGATCCACAGCAGCAGAAGACCATCTCTGAACACACGACACACCGAACCCTGAAACAGATGATCCACAGAAGAAGACCGTCTCTGAACACACAACACACCGAACCCTGAAACAGATGATCTACAGCAGCAGAAGACCGTCTCTGAACACACGACACACCGAACCCTGAAACAGATGATCCACAGCAGCAGAAGACCGTCTCTGAACACAACACACCGAACCCTGAAACAGATGATTCACAGCAGCAGAAGACCATCTCTGAACACAACACACCGAACCCTGAAACAGATGATCCACAGCAGCAGAAGACCATCTCTGAACACAACGCACCGAACCCTGAAACAGATGATCCACAGCAGCAGAAGACCATCTCTGAACACACGACACACCGAACCCTGAAACAGATGATCTACAGCAGCAGAAGACCATCTCTGAACACAACACACCGAACCCTGAAACAGATGATCCACAGCAGCAGAAGACCGTCTCTGAACACAACACACCGAACCCTGAAACAGATGATCCACAGCAGCAGAAGACCGTCTCTGAACACACAACACACCGAACCCTGAAACAGATGATCCACAGCAGAAGACCATCTCTGAACACAACACACCGAACCCTGAAACAGATGATCCACAGCAGAAGACCATCTCTGAACACAACACACCGAACCCTGAAACAGATGATCCACAGCAGAAGACCATCTCTGAACACACGACACACCGAACCCTGAAACAGATGATCCACAGCAGCAGAAGACCGTCTCTGAACACACAACACACCGAACCCTGAAACAGATGATCCACAGCAGAAGACCATCTCTGAACACACGACACACCGAACCCTGAAACAGATGATCCACAGCAGCAGAAGACCATCTCTGAACACACGACACACCGAACCCTGAAACAGATGATCCACAGAAGAAGACCGTCTCTGAACACACAACACACCGAACCCTGAAACAGATGATCTACAGCAGCAGAAGACCGTCTCTGAACACACGACACACCGAACCCTGAAACAGATGATCCACAGCAGCAGAAGACCGTCTCTGAACACAACACACCGAACCCTGAAACAGATGATCCACAGCAGCAGAAGACCATCTCTGAACACACTACACACAGAACCCTGAAACAGATGATCCACAGCAGAAGACCGTCTCTGAACACACAACACACCGAACCCTGAAACAGATGATCCACAGCAGCAGAAGACCACACTGGGTGCTACTCTCATCTACTGATGGCTACTTCCAGCAGGGTAATACACCATGTCACAAATCTCAAATCATCTCAGACTGGTTTCTTGAACATGACAATGAGTACACTTTACTCAAATGGCCTCCACAGTCACCAGATCCCAATCCAAAAGAGCAGATTTGGGATGTGCTGGAACAGGAGATTCACATTATGGATGTGCAGCTGACAAATCTACAGCAATTGTGTGATTCTATCATGTCAGTATGGACCAAATCTCTGAGGAATGTCTCAAACACCTTGTTGAATCAATGCCTTGAAGAATCAAGGCAGTTCTGAAGGCAAAAGGGGGTCCAACAAGGTACTAGCAAGATGTACCTAATAAAGTGACCAGTGAGTGTGATTCTTCAAACTAAAAGACATATCAGTCAACAAATCTCACAGCAAATGTGGAAGTTGATGAAGTTGAGTAAAGAGTTATTCTGGAGAAGTTTGCGAATGGAAGAAAGCATGATTCCATGATGTAGATAATTAACTTCAGGGAGCCGCGTTTGGACCGCTGACTTGGGTTTTTAAGGGAAATGAAGAGGAGAATTCAATTATCTGAGTTTTCTGAATCGTGACTGTGCAGAAATAATTATCTCTTGTGTTTTTGTGCAAATGTTAATTAGATCTAGAGTCAACAGGAGAACAATGTTTAGACACGGATCTGGTAAAGAGAGAAGGATAAAGGCTGAATGAAAACAGTGAAGTAAAACGAGGCTTCAGAGGCAGGATCTGGTGAATCTTGCTGGTTAGTGTGGGTCTCTGTCGAGCTGAGGAGCTCAGATCTCTAACACATTGATCTCAATGACAGCTGCTTGGCTGGAGTCACCTGATCTCACTACTGCTGCCAGACTCTTCTGAGCCAATCACACGAGCTGTATATAATTATACAGAGCTTGCTATATAGAGCTAGCTAGATAGATAGATAGATCGATAATAAAAACAGAGAGGAGAGGACCTGAAAGAAGACAGAGAGTGTAATGAGGGTCTTGGACTTGATTAAATATGAACGTGAGTGTGTTTGGAGCAGATCTGTTCAGATGACATACGTTCTGAAGAGATGAACACCAGTGATCGATCATCAGCAGATCTCATCTGCAAGATGTCAAGATCCAACACAAGAACCAACAGCACATTACAGAGACGAGTGTTACGAATCAGCGCTGATCAGAGGCTCTGCGGGACGTCTTCAGAAACACACACACACACACATACACACTCACACTCTATCTCTCTCTCACACAAACACGTTTGTTTCTGTGTAAAGTGTGTTCATCCCATAGGTGTAATAGTTTTTATTCTGTAGAAACTGTATATTCTATGTCCCTTCACCAACCCTACACCTAACCCTAACCCTCACAGGAAACTTTGTGCATTTTTACTTTCTCAAAAAAACTCATTCTGTATGATTTATAAGTGTTTTGAAAAATGGGGAGATGGGTTATGTCCTCATAATCACCCTCTCCTTGTAATACCTGTGTCATACCCATGACATTATACAGAGTTGATATGACACAAAAACAAGAGCATACACCACACACACACACACACACACACACACACACACACGCACACACACAGAGAGAGAGAGCTTTCAGCTGGATTCATCTTCAGACACTAATGTCATCACAACCAAACTAACCACCAACTCACCAACCACGAGCCTCAAACACTGTGTGTGCATCAGAGAGAGAGAGAGAGAGAGAGAGAGAGAGAGAGAGAGAGACTGAGAGACAGGGAGACAGAGACAGAGAGAGAGAGAGAGAGAGAGAGAGAGAGAGAGAGAGAGGGAGTGTTGATCTTACTTTGAGGTTGCAGGAACAATAATCAGTGGAACATTTTCCCTCCGGAGTCCTGCACAAAAACACAGATTAAATAATTTAGATGAGAAACTACATACAATCAGTTTACACACAATACACGTATGTAGGTTTGTCTTAGTTTATCGTCCGTCTATCCATCCATCCATCCATCCATCTATCTATCTATCTGCTTCTTCCATTCCCACACATGTTTGTAACACTTTAATTCATAAATGTGCTCTAATAAATTTTGACCATATATGCTGTTTATATAGCTTGTAATAGGGATGAAATAGGCATCTGTTGAGTATTTTAAAATATCATGTTTGATTGTGCTGAATTAAACCCCCCAAACTTCAGCGGGTCCACAAGATCCACGAACACTAGCTGAGTAACTAAACTAACACCACACAAGGGTTAATGCATCTACTGCATATGAACACGCTCATGTTTGAAACCATGACACAATCTTGATTAGTGAGTGAACTACTCCTTTAATCAATGATATAGTGCTCAGATATAAGGTATAACTGTCATGATATTTCAACTGTATTTTGTAGAAATAAAAATGTGCATAATGACAACTCATTTGAATTTCATTTGGCAGCAGTCATACTGAAAAGCGACTCTGACATTTTAGGATAATTGTGCAGTAACATTGTTATTTTTCATTAGAAATGTTGATTATATGCTTGGAGGAACACAAAATGTGATCATCAAACCTCAAAATGTATAAATTTAGGATTAATGGACGTTTCTGATTGGATAGAAATTACACAGTCAGATCTGTGTGTGTGTGTGTGTGTGTGAGAGAGAGAGAGAGAGAGAGAGAGAGTGTGAGTGTGTGTGTGTGTGTGTGTGTGTGTGTGTGTGTGTGTGAGAGAGAGAGAGTTTCCTCTCAAAACTGATCCACATCAACTGCATCAAGATTATGGGTTCAAGGCAAATGTAACTCTCTGTATCAACATCTCTGGGTTCAGTTTCTGGATTATTGAGCTTTTACATTTCATTTCAAATATCCGGAAACATCAGGGGCGTTTATGATGTTTTACTACACTGAGATAATACTGATCAAACCTGTACATAATTTACATATATACATGCAGAACAATGCATCAACATAGTTCAGGTTATTTCCATATAAATAACAGTGTTAATAATGTTAATAATGTTTAATTTAGCAAACTGCAAACACAATATAACTATGAAATGTCCTATTTATAAAGTGTCTCAAAAGTAATTCTAAAGTTTATAGTAATAAAAGTGTATCATTCTATAACAAGAACTACAAGTAAGAGTAAGATCTCTTCATTATTTTGTATATATACATACATTTTTTGCCTGCGTCTGACAGAAGTTAATTTGCAAAGAGAAGGCATTTGACTTTCTCTCTCATCTTGGCATTAATTTGTGCCCCTTCACAGTGAAATTAACCCCTCTTCATTTCCCATCACTGTCAAGAGCAGGTCGCCACGGAAACGGTTTCTGTGGCAACAAAGGGAGGCGGCGACTGCCAAGCCTCCTCCTCCTCCTCCTCTTCCTCCTCATCTTCCTCCTCCTCCTCCTCCTCCTCTACCTCTTCCTCCTCCTCCTCCTCCTCATCTTCCTCCTCCTCCTCCTCTTCCTCATCTTCCTCCTCCTCCTCCTCCTCATCTTCCTCCTCCTCCTCCTCTTCCTCATCTTCCTCCTCCTCCTCCTCCTCCTCTTCCACCTCTTCCTCCTCCTCATCTTCCTCCTCCTCCTCCTCCTCCTCTTCCTCCTCCTCCTCCTCTTCCTCCTCCTCCTCCTCCTCTGAGCTCTGGATGAGGGGCTCGTTACCAAAATGGGCTCAGCCATGTTGAATTAGCACTAATTAGGATAATTACACTCAGTCTCTCTCTGCTGGGGAAAATGGCTTCTGTAGAAAGTGGATGAATAAATTAGACAGAAAGTCACGACACTGCAGCGTTTCTCAATCACAAGGCATTGTGGGAAACGGCCGAGCAGACAGAGAGTGGCACGTTTACGCTACAGCGTTACAGATCACGGCTGTTTTAACGCGTTCTGCTGCGACACTTCCAGAACAAATGAAGCGCTGAGATGTTCCAGAGGAGCTGGACGAGCTCCAGAGATGCTCTCAGAGCTTTGGCAGACAAACACCTTTAGCTGCGAGCTGGAATCATCAGTTTCCTGAGTGTGAGTGTGTGTGTGTGTGTGTGTGTGTTTGGGGGGGTTCCACATCAAGTTTTGCACTCATTTTATGTTCTTAGTATTGTACTGCAGCATATATGATGAGGAATACCGAGAAGATTAATATATATATTGTAAATTATAACTGGTAGCCGGTTAACAGTATGTTCATCTGTAATCCCAGCTCAAGGTCATGAACAAACACTCTTCCAGTAACTTTAATGGAATACTTCTTCAAACAAGTTCAAATCTGGTATTAGTAGTTATCAGTATTATTGTAAATATTATATTAGCATTATAATACTATTAAAGGTTTTGTTGTTTTATTTTATTTTTATATTTTATATAAACAGAAATATGTGGGAAAATGATGATTTTGGTCCCTCTGTCTAAAACAGCCTGTTTTAAGGGGCGTGTCAGTAATCAGCCGCTGTTATGATTGGCTAACGTCACTGCATAAGAAACACTACCAAAGCCTCCACACTGTTTTGTGTTTTAGAGTCATTTCCAGACAAAGCATTATAAAAGTGTATATCACAGCTTGTGATGCAGATCTAGCTCGGCTTCATTTTTCAACAGATGTTTCTTTGTGACACTGTGCCTCGATTACAAAACAAAACTCTCCGACATGATCCGGGACACCATTAAAATAAACACTGGGCTCCTTCTGATATCTGAACAAAGACATGACCGAGCTGTTTAAACCAAACGATCTTTCACTCATTTGTCCTGAGGACAGACTCATATCTGTAACTGTATCCAGTGTAGAAGAGATAGTACAGTGATTGGGATTTCTATTTGACTTTGACACGATGCTCGCATTCAGCGTGATCAAGTGTTAGCGACTGAACGCCAGTGGGCGGGGCCTAAGCTGAGAAGAAGACTATTCACTGATGTGTCACTCTGGAGGCGTGTTTTTCATTATCGATGATGAGGACATTTTAAGTTTGTGAAACTTGCAGGATGTATTAAGCACACAAAAACATCTTCTGTGTCAAAAGATCAAGGCAAATTAGTTTTTTCATGTCATGACCCCTGGAAACATCCTTTTTACCTTTATTTTTACAGAATTATTGTGGCAACCGCAGCTGTCAATTTTGTTGTGTGCGTGTGTGTGTGTGTGTGTGTGTGCATGTGTGTGCGTGTATGTTTTACAGTGTGGCACCTATTATCATTGGTTTTTATTGTTTTCTTGTTGAATTGGATTATATAAAGTGGGTTGTTTCATGATGGGTATAAATTATTCCACAAAGTTTTACACTCATTCTGATGTTTACAGTTGAGTGTAGCAAAACTAAAATGCTTCAGGTGACTTTTGGCACTCTAGTGGTTCAAGTATAAAACGGCAAAATACGTAACTATTTTAATTTAATATTGGTGTATTGTAGAGAAATGAGGTCAATAGAAAAAAAAAACAACAAAAGTAATTTGAAAAATTGATTTATGATATATTCATTGATTTTAAAACATAATTGTGTGTGTGTGTGTGTGTGTGTGTGTGTGTTAGATATACCTCTGCTGACCAAACGTCTTCACAGTGATAGTAAAACCTGAGATTAGCTACATTATCATTATGAAGCCTACGGTCCCATGAGAAAACCAGGACCATGAACATACTAAACATCCTCCTAATGAACACTTCAAATCCAGTGTGTGTGAGGGACTTTAGAGAATATCATTCACTCAAGATAAAACAACAGAAGACCTACCATAATAACAACCAAATGTGTGTGTGTGTGTGTTTCTTGTGCCTCAGTGCTTCCAAAGCTCTTCAGCCAGTGGGAAAGAGAAACACAGTTTCAGAGAAGAACATTGACCAAACAGTCTGAGCGGCTGTAAACGGAGGAGATAAACCAGATATTAACAGTGATAATGATGTTTGAATAAGCAGATTGGATGAGCAGCGAAGGTAAACGTCTTTAAGAACCCACACACACACACACACAGCTCTGCCTCGGGTTTCAGGGCATCAGATGCAGGAAAAGCGAGGAATTAGGGAAGGATTTAATGTGCAGTAAAACACAGCTGAGAGCAAACAGCTCAAGCCGTGCTAATTATCTACAAACTATTATTGAACGATAAAGTGTTTAAACCAACAAACTCTGAAGGGTCCGTTTTCCATCAGACATTAGTGATTATATTCATGATTTCGTTTATTAATTTATTTTTTCTGTGTGTATATGGGTAAAACTCTTCGGCACCAACACACTCACAGCAATACGTCATTATTTCACAGTTTGGTTAATTTGTAGGAATCAATATCTCATTGTAATGATTTCATAGGATATCACACTCAAGTTTAGGTTTAGGGGTAAATCCAAAATAAAATAAATATTGCATCATACAAATCAGTATAATAGTATATGACTTCATCATCACAGTATCATCAGTACCAAGACTCGAACCCACCACCTTTAATTAAACATTATTAAACCACTACAAATCCAATTCTGTACTCTAGTGGGCTATTTCATCCACATTTGCATTTGGATTTGCATTTTAGCCAACTGTGAGACTGAAAATATATTTTCTTTATACTATAATATATTTTGCAATACATTATAGTACTGAAAGTACTGAAAACTTTAGTTTACCTTACTTTATTAAAGTTATGCCTACAAAATTTTGTAAACTCAAATAACCATATGTTTCAAGTGGAAAATGCTTAAAATTCGAAGTAAAATCAATTTCAGTCAGTGGAAACTACCTCAAAAAATTCAGGAGAGTGATAAAAAAAAAAAAAAAAAAAAAAAAAAAATTCACAGGGAACTTTAGTGCTGAAAACAATAAATAAATAAATAAATAAATAAAAATACCTCACTTCAGTATTTTTCCCCAACTAAACTAGAAAAAGCGTAATAATATTTGTAATAATTCAGGACAAACAATTATTTATGAAGAGAACAAATGAACAGAGATTGTGTGAGAAGATCTGAAGATCGATCCGCTGGTTACTCAAGTTATAATGTGCGTGATAAAATGTATTTGGTAAAGGTGTTTCCATCAAGTTTCTCATCAGATAAATAGTTTGTCCTACTCAGTTGTGCGCATTACTTTTGTATGCGCATTTTTAGAATTTATGCGCATCTTTAATTTTGTTGTGGAGCTGATGATCCTGTGCTCTGCTGCCACACTGAAGTGCACTCACCAACAACTGGACAGGAATTACACTTATATAATTATATAATTACAGTAGATATGAACATTTTCTAAAAAAAAAAAAAAAAAAAAAAAAAAAATACCCTGTTTTGCAGGGTATTGCTAGGCAGTAGTTTGGGTGGTCTAGTGGTCTGGTGGTTGCTAGGGTGTTCTGGGTGGTTACTAAGGTGTTGATATGCAGTTGATAGGGTACTTGTGGTGGTTCCTAGAGTGGTTCCTAGGTTACCTGGGGTGACTGCTAAGGTGTCGCTATGCAGTTGCTAAGGTAACTGGAGTGGTTGCTACGGTCTTGCTATGTGGTTGCTCGGGTACTTGGGGTGGCTGCTACCGCTATTGCTAGGATACCCAGGGTGGTTCCTATGGGAATGGGTGTGGTTGGTAGGGTTTCCATATGCAGTTGCTAGGGTACACATGGTGGTTGCTAGGGTACACATGGTGGTTGCTAGAGTACACATGGTGGTTGCTAAGTGGTCCATTGGTACTTTTATCTCCTATTTTATAAATACTTTGGACACATAAATGTGGCATACTACTGATTTAATATACTATTCTTAGAGTAGGGAATCAGGCAAGTGCTACAGCTAGTGTTTAGTGCCTGGATAACCGTGACTGAGAATAAGTCGTGAAGTCACGCAGTTCGCATGAAGACTCCTCAGGAATGAAGGTTTCACACAATCTGGCTTCTTCAGCTGCTTGGGCTCTATCTGTGTGCTGAGATACGCAGTCCTCCGAAGACAGAGCTGGACGCTTTCCCACAGTTCCCAGAACGACAGTGACGTATCGCCCTAAAGCCTCGCATCGATCCGAGTTCGGAGAGTGTGGAGGTGAGGTGAAGCTCAGGTAAACACTTCTCCTTCAGAGGAAACTGTAGATGAAGAAGTAAAGCAGTGCTTTAAGAGCTTCAGACGGACAGACGGAAGGACGGAGCGAGTGGAAGCACTTCTATCAGCTCTTTCTCTCTGTCACAGAGCTCCAGTTCACTCAGGCCAGAACACCTGAAATCTGCCCATTGGTGGAGGCCATTTATCACTTTAATAAGAGATGTCACGTTTGTGAAGGAGAGAAGCAGCCGGCCGCGAGGACTCTGGCCGTGTTTTCCCGCGACTCAGAGCTGCTATCTGTGCACAATGAGCCTCTAATGGGGTTTGTGTAAAAGCGTTTAGCTCTCAGTGCTGGAGGTGCCCAGAACCGTTTCACTTTGATGACAATAATTTAGGTTTCCAGACGCCTTTGATAAGAAATGGCAACATTATGCGCTGGACTTTGCTGAGTTGAATTTTCCATATCCTGTAATATGTATTCATGAGCTCAAGTTAAGAAGCGAGAGAAATATGAATGCTTTTACACAGCTACTTATTTAATCGCCATTTGGACTAGCATTCGCTGAGGATGGACTGGCAGGTCCAGTCTTTCTTTAACAGTGATATTTATCCATTGTGTAAACGTCCAATACAAGAGTTTGAATCTGCTTTTAAGGTTGTAGCCTGTTTAATCATTGTCGAGTTCAGCTGGAGCTTAAGTGAGTTTAGGAAGCTACGGTATTAAAGCAGGATGAGCGTTTTGCAGCATCTTTGAACATCTGAGACTGTAGAGCAGCTAAATTATGTTTTCCTCCCAGTCAACTGTAATTCCAGTGAATATGAAAGTAGGATCAGAGAAGAGAGCATCATGGGATAATTGGTCATTTCAGAGATGTCCATCAAAGATGTTATGGATTCAGATTTCTGATGAGAGTAAATCCAGCTGAATGCATTTAACGGATATTAAATCACAAAAACACACTGGAAAAAGAATTATATCATAAATGCTTCACTTCTTTTTGTATATATACATAGTTTGTTTGCACTTCACATCAGTTTATAGGCAGGTCTATTACTTCCTATCTACTTTTTCAATTTATACTCTTGTAATTGTCATTGTCTTGTTACTGTCATTTTGTTTGTGTGCTGTGGAAGCTCCCGTCACCAAAACAACTGAACTGGGTTCGAATCATGGGTTCGAGCCAGGGGAACAGATGTGCACGAAAATCTATATGCTCAATAAATCATAATTTTGCATGATTTTTGAGAGGGTTAGGTTTAGGGGTGGGGTTATGTGTGGTAATTCGAACGAATAATCAACCTAGTAAAATATGTAGGAAATACTGTGAGATCGGTGTAAAAAGCCCACACATTGCATTTAAATAAACGGTGTTTTGATGCAACATGATACTGTCATTATTTTTACGCCTGCTAGAGGGCGCTTAATTTTAAAATGTAAATATAGGTCGTAATAAGGTGCTTGCACAAATGACCTATAGGTTGGAGGACAGGCACACACACTTTTCTTATCTATAGTGCAAACTTTAGTGCCTGTTCTCTGTCGGGTTGTGTAGATGCTGGAGCTTGTCCACCACACTCAGTATAGTTTTATATCAATTATGCAGTTCTGATTCTCAGGTAAATATATTTTGTAAGTAGTGAAAGGAGCAGACACATCATATGGATTAAATTCACCCTTAGAATGAAATAAGAGTCACGCTTGCCTGTGCAAAGAAACAAAACCAAAACTATGACATGGTTTAGTGTGGTTATGAAATAATGAAAGTTGTGACATAGATACACTTGTATGTGTGCAGTGGACGCTTGTTTCCAAAAGGATGAAATGAATATAATTCCTGATGATATGAGCCTTTAGCAGTCATGAGATGAAGTGAACATCAACGATGAGCTTAGTGGAGGATGCTCTTATCACCCGCAAGACTCTTTCACACCCAGAGGAAGCATCTGAGGCCATTTCTGAGAGTTTACATGCATGCTGTGTCTTTTCTTCAAGTAAAGTAAGTGCATTATTTATCAAATTTAGCCACATGCTAAAGCATGCTAGCAACATGTTAACAACATGCTAAAATATGCTAGCAGTGTGTTAAAACGTTAGGAACATGTTAGCAAGAAGTCAAAATGTGTTAACAATATGTGTTAGTAAGATGGTAGCAATAGTGCATCGTGTCAAATATTCTAGTAAAGTGCTAAAACATGCTAGCAACATCTTAAAACAAGTTGGCATTGTGCTAGAAACACAAGATTAGCAGCATTTAAACAGCATGCTGAAACATTCAAGCAAAAATGTGCTAAAACGTGTTAGAAACATTTTGCAACTTGTTAGAAATAATGCATAATGTAAAATATGGCAGTAATGCGCTAAAACAATTTCTTAAAACATGTTAGCATTGTGCTAGAAAAACACGATGACAACGTTATGAACATGTTTATAATTGTTAAACGTGCCAGAAATGTTAACAACTTTGACGAGATCTCTCACATAAAAATTCTAGCAAGATACGTAGATAATATGTCAAAATTTTAATATCACTTAAGAAATGCTAAATATTAGAAACATGCTAGCAGCGACTAGAAATGTGGTCTGATTAGTGTTATCTGAGGCTGCTGAGCTACAGCATCCAAAAGCACACCGCATTCATATCATCTGCCTGACGAGATCTCTCACGAGTGATTACAGCAGTGTGTGTGTGTGTGTCTCAATCTGGCTTATCTACAGGCGAGTGTGTGTGTGTGTGTGTGTGTGCGTGTGTGCACGTCTGTGTGTGTGTGTGTGTGTGTGTGTGTATCACTGTAAATATCCCCTTTAGCAGCCGCTCAGTGGAAGTGTGACGCTTTAAATGAGGGTAAAAAATTTTGACTCATTGTGACACTAACAGCATCACTGCTAGACAAACCTGTCAAGACAGTGAACAATCACTTGACACAGACACGACTGGACATTTACAACTGTTTGAAGTCTGGCAAAGATGTGAGGATTGAGGGTTAAGGCCTTGTGCACACTTGAGGGCAAAGCAGTTCTCTTTATCATTCTTTATGAAAGAGTACTTCCAGAAGAAATAAAGAATACACATAAGTATGTTATTCAACAAGTCAGAATAAGTGAACATCTTTAAAACACAAGAAAAGTTAATTGAATCGTTGTGATTTAAAATGTGATTTAAGTAAATTTATCTAAATCATAACATCCTAAAAAACAAGAAAAAGCTCACTTGTCTGCAGTGCTCACACATGTAGCTCACGGATAACAGTAGCTATGTTTCCATCCAAAGATGCAAATTTCACTTATGCACATAACTGGAATATTGCATAAAACATTTGCGAATAAAGCACCATCTATCCAATGACTCGAAGAGAACAAAACCGTCACTTCCTAATAAACTGACACTAAATATCTCACAGGAACCTAGGAGAATCAACTGAATATAATAATTTGAAACAGCTAGTGACTCTAGGGGAGTTTTGAGTGATTCTCCTGACTGTACGAGACACAAGCTCAAACAGACTCTTCCTGAACTAAAGGGACATTTGCAGTGTCGAGAGCTCGTAATTTCTCTGAAGATCTGTGTAAATCAGTCAGTTTAATTACTGTGGGGAAACAATAACGTTTGTGCAGACGAGGGACTGCATTCGACCCAAGCAGATGTTCAAGACGACTTCATCGCCATGTTTAATTAATTACACTTCAGATAATTATTTGATCACTGCTCTGATTGAATTTTAGTATCCTGTATCATTTGCTAAACGGCTTCAGGATGTCAAGAGTTCAGAAAATGAGATTCAGTTTTTACATACACACTACTAAAAATGATGGATGAGGGTTATTGTGTTAATTATTTTCAATTTAAGAAGAATAATGAAACATCACAGAGGAATGTGTAATTCTTCTCTCAAACACTTGCTCATTTTACCACAGATGTTTATGAAATATGTCTGTGCATCTAGCAAGACCCTAGCCACCAGCCACAATACCCTGGCAACATCTTAGACATGCGGAACAGTAAGTGTACTGAACATGCATTGTGTATCCTGTCCAATCATCCTACTACTTGTCCACTTGATCCGATCCCCACTCACCTCCTTCAAGCGATCTCTTCTTCAATCATACCTTCCCTTACTCACATTATCAACTTCTCTCTTCACTCTGGAACATTTCCCTCAGCATTCAAGCAGGCTCGGGTAAGCCCACTGCTCAAGAAACCATCTCTAAATCCAGTGCTTCTAGAGAACTACAGACCAGTATCCCTTCTGCCATTCATTGCAAAGACATTTGAGCGAGCTGTGTTCAACCAGCTTTCTATGTTCCTTGTACAGAACAACCTCCTGGACAGCAACCAATCTGGCTTCAAAAGTGGCCACTCAACTGAGACTGGTCTGCTCTCGGTTACTGAAGCCCTGCGACTAGCAAGAGCAGCTTCAAAATCCTCGGTACTCATCTTACTGGACCTGTCTGCTGCTTTTGACACTGTTAATCAACAGATTCTCCTGTCCACCCTCAGAAAGATGGGCATCTCTGCAACTGCACTCCTGTGGGTTAAGTCCTACCTCTCTGACAGATCCTTCAGTGTGTCTTGGAGGAGTGATGTTTCTAAGTCACAACACCTTGCTACTGGGGTTCCTCAAGGCTCAGTACTTGGACCACTTCTTTCCCCATCTACATGACATCATTAGGATCTGTCATTCAGAAGCATGGCTTTTCTTATCACTGCTATGCTGATGACACCTAACTCTACTTCTCATTCCAGCCAGATGACCCGACGGTAGCTGCTCGCATTTCAGCCTGTCTGAGTGACATTTCTAGCTGGATGAATGACCATCACCTTCAGCTTAAACTTACGAAGACAGAATTCCTGGTGATTCCAGCTAACCCATTGTTTCATCACAACTTTTCTGTCCAGCTGGGTTCGTCAACCATGACTCCTTCGAGGACAGCCAGAAACCTAGGAGTTGTGATGGATCATCAGTTAAGCTTCACAGACCACATTGCTACAACGACCCGGTCCTGCAGATTTGCCTTATAAACATTAGGAATATTAGACCCTTCCTGTCAGAGCAAGCAACCCATCTTCTTGTCCAAGCTCTTGTTCTCTCCAGACTGGACTATTGTAATGCTCTCCTGGCTCTTCCTGCATGTACTGTCAAGCCTCTGCAACTGATCCAGAATGCAGCAGCGAGGGTTGTCTTCAATGAGCCAAAAAAAGCTCACGTTACTCCTCTCCTCATCAGGTTACACTGGCTACCAGTAGCCACTCACATCAAATTCAAGGTACTGATGCTTGCCTACAAGACGACCACTGGCACATCACCAACTTACCTAAACTCACTGGTTAAATCTTATGTGCCCTCCAGAAGTTTGCGCTCTGCAAGTGAACAACGCCTTGTGGTGCCATCCCAAAGAAGTTCAAAATCACTCTCACTGAACTTTTCCTGGACTGTGCCCAGCTGCTGGAATGACCTCCCAATCTCAATTCGTACTGCTGAGTCTTTACTCATTTTCAAGAAACATCTAAACACCCATCTTTGTCACCAGCATTAACCAACTAATACTAGCACTTTTCCTTTTCTTGTCTTTCATATAAAAAAACAAAAACAAAAATAAACAAACAAAAAACACCCTGGCTATGTGTTCTTTGCTAGACTATCTGAGACTTGTCATGGCACTTGTATACTGTTGTTGTTCTCTTGTTGACCTGACTGCTTCTGTTGTTATCGATTGTAAGTCGCTTTGGATAAAAGTATCTGCTAAATAATTAAATATAAACGTGATATATATACTACTATACTACTAAGTGATGGTGTTTCTAAACACACCTAAGCACACTTTTAAAAAGTGATTTTTGTATAGATGTCAACCAAAAAAATAAATAAAAATACACTACAGCATGACTTATTATTACAGGTTTCTGTGAGATTTGTTATAAGTAAATTAAATGCAAGTTACAGATCTAGATTTTATCAGTTACTGCTTATCCTGGGATTCAAACATGTGACCTTGGTGTTGCAAGCATTGCAGTAAGTTATCTACTTAATCTTCATAAATCACACTTTTTCCACACACAGGATGGTGTGCGTTTGCCTCTGAATATGTGATGATTAAATGGACCGCATTTGAATCTATCAGACCTATGTTTATTGTTAAGAGTAATTAATGATGCATTTCGACAAAAGTCACTTAGCAGGAATAAATAATGTGCTTAAACTGAAGGAGAACCAAATGTGTGTTTCTGCAGTATTTTAGTAGTGATTTGCTGTTAACTAAAGGCATTGTGGTGAATATTTTCTCTCCGACGGAAACGGATCCGTAATTCCCCTAATTACATCTGAACACATCAACTCCATCATTAATCAAACTCCACATCGCGTCCCTGAACCCTGCCAGCTCATTAAATTAACCATATTATTACAAATTATGATTGGGATTATACAGCCTCCCACACCGTTGCTGAAGACGATATTTTATGGCAATGAGCTTCTCGTATTGGGTTCAACAGGACACCAGAGAGATGTTCATATGTTCAGCACTTGCTTGCTTGGATGATGGACAACATCTGATTCTGTTTTCAGTTGGTTTGTTTCATTCACATCATAAATACCAAGTTGTTATGTTATTAGCCTTGCTGCAGTTCTGGTAACTACAGGTGCATCTCAATAAAATAGAATGTCATGGAAAAGTTCATTTATTTCAGTAATTCAACTCAAATTGTGAAACTCGTGTATTAAATAAATTAAATGCACATAGACTGAAGTAGTTTAAGTCTTTGGTTCTTTAAATTGATGATTTTGTCTCACATTTAACAAAAACCCAACAATTCACTGTCAACAAATTAGAATATGGTGACATGCCAATCAGCTAATCAACTCAAAACACCTGCACAGGTTTCCTGAGCCTTCAGAATGGTCTCTCAGTTTGGGTCACTAGTATACACAATCATGGGGAAGACTGCTGATCTGATAGTTGTCCAGAAGACAATCATTGACACCCTTCACAAGGAGAGTAAGACACAAACATTCATTGCCAAAGAAGCTGGCTGTTCACAGAGTGCTGTATCCAAGCATGTTAACAGAAAGTTGAGTGGAAGGAAGAAGTGTGGAAGAAAAGATGCACAACCAACCGAGAGAACCGCAGCCTTATGAGGATTGTCAAGCAAAATCGATTCAAGAATTTGAGTGAACTTCACAAGGAATAGACTGAGGCTGGGGTCAAGGCATACAGACGTGTCAAGGAATTTGGCTACGTTTGTCGTATTCTTCATGTTAAGCCACTTCTGAACCACAGACAACGTCAGAGACATCTTTTCCTGGGCTAAGGAGAAGAACTGGACTGTTGCCCAGTGGTCCAAAGTCCTCTTTTCAGATTAGTACACATTTTGTATTTCATAACCACATGTTGTATTTCAAAACCAAGGTCCTAGAGTCTGGAGGAAGGGTGGAAAAGCTTACAAAAGTTTCTTGAAATCCAGTGTTACGTTTCCACAGTCTGTGGTGATATGGAGTGCAATGTCATCTGCTGGTGCTGGTTCATTGTGTTTTTTTTAGGGCTGTCAAATGATTAAAATTTTTAATCAAATTAATCAGAATTTTCAGTGGATTAATCAGGATTAATCACTATTTGCAAATACACCTGAATCCTAACCAATGTTTTTTTCTGAAATGCATACCAAAAGATAAATAACAGGACACAAATACATAATTTTCATGTATTGATTCATCAATATGTGGTTCTTTTTTTCTGAATTTCAAAAGTTTAACATTTACTTAATCAAATTTACCTGAGCACTATATCAAACCATGCCATTTAACTACAGATAGTGTAAGAGTTTTAGGTGAACCAGTGGTTAAATATAGCCACATATCTATGAAATTATCCATAGAGAAACTCGAAAGAATAAACTCAAAAACACAAACATGCACCCTCTGCACTCTGGGCACTCTTGTTTTTGGGAGGTGTTCATTTGCTCTGCCACAATACTTTAGGATCGATATTTTCACATTCTGAAGGCTTCAAGTGCCAGTAAAACCAAGTAAAAATGCATATGCTTTTCCAAACAGCTGTAATTTTCATTGCATGTAGGCGTTCTGCGCATGGGCAGTGTGAAACACAGGACGCTATAACAGGAAGAAGCTCCAGTGTATCAACTACCAAAGTCGTCTCTGTTTATCGAGCTTGGCATGAATGTATTTGAGAGTTACTGGGGTAAAACCTTAAGCTTCTTTGGTGTTTTCGTCGCGGGGCTCGCCGCTGTTTTCGATGAGATCAACGAGACTTTCCTGACCTGAATAATTTGTCACACTGCGCATGCGTGAAATGCGTTAAAAAATTTGACGTAATTAACGACAAACAACTAATTAACGTTTTTAACGCGCTATTTTTGACAGCCCTAGTTTTTTTTGTTTGTTTGTTTGAAAACCAAAGTCACTGCACCTGTTTACCAAGAAATTTAGGAGCACTTCATTCTTCCTCTGCTGATTTCATTTTCCAGCCGGATTTGGCACCTGCCCACACTGGCAGAAGCACCAAAAGTTGGTTAAATGACCATGGTGTTGGTGTGCTTGACTGGCCAGCAAACTGACCAAACCTGAACTTTTTTTTTATTTTTATTTTTTTTTATTGGTCTTATGAGGTATTCTAATATGTTGAGATTGGTAAATTGGTAGGTTGTTGTTAAATGTGAGCCAAAATCATCACATTTAAAAGAACCAAAGACTTAAACTACTTCAGTCTGTGTGCATTGAATTTATTAAATACATGATTTTCACAATTTGAGTTGAATTACTAAATAAATGAACTTTTCCACGACATTCTAATTTGTTGAGATGCACCTGTATATGATGTATCCCACAATGCACTGCGCTCGACCTTCTGTGTCCAGTGTGACAGATTAAATCAGAAGACAACCCTAAAACTGACCCTGACTCTGGAGGACTCACTGATGTTCACACTGTGATTGTTTTAAGGCTTTTAAAGAGTATTTTTAGCCACCGTTCAAATATCAGATGGGGCATGAACGATGTAATTAAATCTGCTGGTGGTTTGGGAAACTGCACAATCTTGGAGAAAATAGTGGTGGGCGGCTTCATTTTGACAGAAATATAAATGAAACGCGACCGCCGTGTCTCACAGAACCCGAGGAGCTTTTGAAAGTGCTGCCAGCTTCATTCATCCTGCCCAAATAAAAACGGCCTTCAACACAATCAATTATTGGTAATTATGTTCTGCTCAAGCGCTTCCAGTCTTTGTCTCCGATCGGTGGCTTTGCTCGCGTCCGTGTCGCCAGCTGCTCTGTTCTTCACCACAAATAAAAGGTGTTTGTCCAGTGCATGAATGTAAGGAGAAAAAAAGGCAGCAGTATGTTTTAAAAAGCTTCTGTTTGCACACACGTGTGAACGGTGTTCAGAGCGTCTGAGTCAATTCATGCAAATCCTACACCGCATGTCACTCTTTGTGATTTGAGTTTGAACAAAATTAGTCTTTCTGGCAGTGTTTTATACATAAAAGTAAAATTAAATAAATATTTGTGTTACTTTTATAAATATTAAATGTCCACAACTGAATATTTTGGAGTATTTTATTTTTTTATGACTAATGAATCTAATGAAATGATACTATAATAAAAGACACCTGAAATAATAAAATATACTGTATAATAAAATGACTTGATTTAATCTTGTTATTTTCATTTCTTTTTTTTTACTTTGACTTTGACTTTGCAGTTTACTTTGAAACTGATGCACTAGTTAGTTAGTCATGAGACATTTAAAAGAGTTTAAATGGTCTGTGAGGGAATAGCAATCTCGTTCCTACAGGAAATAAACAAATAAATAAGCAGATATAAAACAATAGAAATTAATAAGTAAAGAAGAGCAGTAGTGGAATGAGGTGATATTTCTGAAGGCTGCTTGTGTGTGACAGTTTATTATTAAGACTATCAAATCAACACGGCGTGACATCAAATTAGTGCTCGAGGATCAAAAGCAGAACGCAGGACAATGTTTTTACCATGCAACTCAAATTAATTGAATTTCTTAGTTCTGGATGGTTTATAAAAATGAATAGGAGCATGTTTTATTGCCAGGCTTGTGTTTTTGCCCGCTGTGTGAGTGTATTTCTGTATCTGTGGCCACCATGAGCCACGGAGCATGAAATGAAGCGAGCTACTAAATGTGTGAGAGAAACAGACGAGGATAAATGTGCGTTTGTGTCTCTCAGATGAGCTTCATCTCCTTAGACGCTGCTAATGCTGCAGCTCTTTAAATGAGATATGGGTGACGGATTTGAATGCAACACATCAGGAAATCATCCACAAAACTTCCCGTTACAAATGAGTCGAAAACAGACCGTGTGATGGGACACAAGCAGCTGTGCAGAACTCCAGCTGATGAATGTTTGGTCAGCTTTAATGCAAGAAAACCTTGTTTCTTCAAGCAATCCATATTTTTTATCTTTTTTTTTTTTTCTATTTAATCTCTAAGGTTTTTTTTTCTTCTTTCTTTTACATACACCAATTTATAGTATATACCACTCTACCTTCTGAAGGTTTTTAATGAGGGATTTAACATCCACAGTGATTATACAACACATTATTCCTGAAGCAAATCTTCCATAAATCTGAAGATACTGTCAACAGACATACACATGCTGTAGGAATAATGTGTTGTGTAAATCAGTGAAAAAATAAAATAAAATAATAATTCCAAAATAACAAAATAAAAAATAATAAATAAATCCTCCCATGTCAGCAAAATCAAACAAGAATTTTGAACCTAAAGGGGAAGTCATGGCCTAACGGTTAGCGACTCGGACTCACAATTGAAAGGTTGTGAGTTTGAGTCTCGGGCCGGACGGAATTGTGGGTGGGGGGAGTGCATGTACAGTTCTCTCTCCACCTTCAATACCACGACTTAGGTGTCCTTGAGCAAGGCACTGAACCCCAACTGCTCCCCGGGCGCCGCAGCATAAATGGCTGCCCACTGCTCCGGGTGTGTGCTCACAGTGTGTGTGTGTGTGTTCACTGCTCTGTGTGTGTGCTTCGATGGGTTAAATGCAGAGCACAAATTCTGAATATGGGTCACCATACTTGGCTGAATGTCACGTCACTTTTTCACTTTCACTTTCATGTTAAACGAGATAATGCATTGTTTCCTTGTTTAAGCATAATATTTCAGACAAGTTATCAAAGCTGAAAGCAGTTGTTAAAGGGCCCTTGCACCCAGGACCACTGTCACTCAGTGGGCTTGAGAAATCAGGAAACTGTGAGAAATATGCATTTAAATGTGGTTTTATTAACAAAGTTCGGGAGAAGCACGATCAGATAATCATCCAATTTGGTACAGGTGCATCTCGTTTAGCTAATCATCTTATAGCACGCACGCGTATATATATCCAGTCTTCCTACCTCCTGTCCCACGACAGTTTTTCGGCATAGACCGTCTGTCAGCATTCGGTTCGCGCTGTCCGTCATCTTATCACAGGCCCAATCTTCCTTCCGACGAAGATATCTATCCGCCGAACACCAACAAGCGTCATCGGTCAGCTGCTCTTCTCGCCAAGCCACACGTTGTGGCCAAAAGCTCGTGCAAATCCTTGAGCTCGCCTCACTCGGCAACACGATTTTCTCGCCAGGACCGGGCTCTATTATAATGCTGGATCGCAGCCGTGCTCCAGTTCTCCCCGCAGTAAACCTCTCTCGCTTTTTCAGCCGTGGCGCAGTTCGATGCTGCCTCCACTAGCGGCGAAGACCGTGCGTTGTTGTAGTGGCATGTCGTTCGTGAAAGAATCGTTTTTTCGAATGAATCTTCTAGGCGAACGAATCGTTCTCGGTTTACACTCATTCATGAAGAATTTTTCAGAGTTGTCATCCACAATGAGCGAGTTTCATATGAGTCTCAGAGATCGAGAGCTCTCATTCGTGAACGAAAGGACTAAACCGGTATACATGTCGAGTTGATTAAACAGATACATGTCGTTCGTAAACGCAAGGAACTCTTATCAATTTTGTTAAGATGAGAGTAAACCGGGTCAGTTAGCCATTTAGCATGTCAATCTTGCAAAATGTAAAGCGCAGTTATAGGTACTGTGCACATATTGTTTACATATTTAGCATACAAAAGATAAATTCCACGTTTAATCCCCGATTTATGAACGTGAATATATAGATCAATATATGAACTGTCTGACCAAACAATTAAAATGCTAATCATGCAAGAAAACCTCGTGATTTGCTCATCTGAACAATTTAAATAGACGTTATATATAGAATGCGCTTATGAAGACGCCAAAATTTGTTAAACGGCGTTATGACTTAACTCTGTCCGATGACGATGCCACTTTTTAACCACGAAGCAAAGGCTTTTTGCAGAGTTGTCATCCACACCGAAATGTCTAAAGACATTACATTTGCTTTACTGTGCATGTTTAAACCTCACTGAGATGATACAGACATAAGTTTCATGCAATTATTCCGGCAGGATCAATTATTTAAGGACATATTTCACCATTTACTGGCATGATTATTCAGAATTTTTCACGCTACTGCCTCGTGTTTGGCTGCAGAACAACAAGTGTGAGTAAATTTTCTATCGTCTTTTTAGGACTGTTATATGAAAAGCATGCAAAGTAAATGTCTTTAGAAACGGCTTGAATTTGAATTACTGCAATTAACGTTACTGCTATAGACATGTCTATTGGTACAATGGTTTATAAAACTAAACATGCTACATTGTTTCAAAGCCTCTATTTTCACAGTCCATACTACAACAGGAAAACAGCATCCCAAATTTATCTGCTCCGGAGGCTGTTTAAAAGGGCCCGAAGGCCAAAACAAGAGGAAAAGATGCTTTTCCAACAGGACTGTATTAATTCAGACAAGGTTTGAGCAATTGTCAAATCAGCCAACAACTACAGCAGCCAAAGCAAGCATGAAGCTACTTTTACTTGCAACACGGGCCTGCACATCTCAGTATTTCCATCCTGTTACTTCTGCTAGCAGTGCAGGCTACACAGGTTCTTCAAGACATCACACACCCCAGCCCCTTCCCACGACCCACAGCTACAGCAGCTGAAGCAAACGTGAGGCCGCCTCCATTCGTAAACGCGCCCTCAACTCTTCCGCTCCCTCATGCTACTAACCATTTTTCTGTTCAGTGGCCTCCAGCTCCAGATTTGCCAGAAGGCAGAGGGTACCAAGACCTATTATTGGTCAGGCCGATTATTTCATTTATTTATATATCTATCTCGAACCCTCTTCAGCCAACCCCTCTAACGCCAGCTCATCCCCTTTCACTAAAACTCCTAATCTACCATAGCTAACTCTCCTAACATGCCCTATCTATCTGTAATGGTCAATCCTCACTTCAGCCATCCTTCCGCAGGAGCTTTCTCTGTATCTCCCCACCGCCGCAGCATTGTCCGCTCCCGCAGGAGCCTTCTCTATATCTCCCCACTGCCGCAGTATTGTCCGCTCCTGCAGGAGCCTTTTCTGTTTTTCCTCACTGCCGCAGCAGTCTCCGCTTCCGCAGGAGCCTCTACCTATATTTCACCACTGCTGCAGCAGTGTCTGCTCCCGCAGGAGCCTCTACCTATATTTCACCACTGCCGCAGCAGTGTCTGCTCCCGCAGGAGCCTCTACCTATATTTCACCACTGCCGCAGCAGTGTCTGCTCCCGCAGGAGCCTCTACCTATATTTCACCACTGCTGCAGCAGTGTCTGCTCCCGCAGGAGCCTCTACCTATATTTCACCACTGCCGCAGCAGTGTCTGCTCCCGCAGGAGCCTCTACCTATATTTCACCACTGCTGCAGCAGTGTCTGCTCCCGCAGGAGCCTCTACCTATATTTCACCACTGCCGCAGCAGTGTCTGCTCCCGCAGGAGCCTCTACCTATATTTCACCACTGCCATAGCAGTGTCTGCTCCCGCAGGAGCCCTTTCCATCCTTCCCTACTGCCGCAATTCTCGCTGCCGCAAGAGCCTCAAAAATAAATAAATAAATAAATAAATAAATAAATAAAAATATATATTTTATGTCCATTCTCCAATTCAACCTCATCAGGCTCGCTTTTGTCTAACTCCGGAACGCCCAATCTAAATTCACGATGGACCCTCATTTCATCAACGACTCTGGTATAAAAAAAAAAAAAAAAAAAAAAAATTAATCGAGTAACAAAATGTGTTGTTGCTTAATTATACTGATGTGCGCATGCACAGTAAATCTGATGGGTAGGATAAAATGTCAGGACCCCGGACCTTTATTTAGTCGGGTTGACGTACCTTTTCAGTTCTGTGTATGTGATGTGACGCTAGTTTTACTTAAAGTCAAATGCTCATGAACTGATTGTCAGAGCAGTTCTGGAGATGTTGTTCATGTGTTCAAGTCCTCATTTAGTGAAACAGCAGACGCAGAAATTACCGTGAGAGTAATGCGCGCTTCAGTGTGTGTGTGAAAAAGGAAGTCGCGCTCCTGCTCCATTCATTAACAGAGACACACAGAACATGCAGGATTTACATTTAAACACTGTTCCGTCTTAATATTTAGAGATATTAATTCGTGAATCGGATGTAAGTGCAATTACCTATTTTGATTAATTCATTCATTCAAAAAAAAAAAAAAAAAAAAAAAAAAATTCATTGCGAAAGAACCCGACGTGAGATTTAGAATAAATTAAAAGAGGCTTCGAAGCAGAGGAATTTGCCTACATCATTTTTTGTAATCGCGTTACTCGAGGAATCGTTTCAGCCCTAATCTTAAGCAGCTCAAAAGGGGCCTCTCACATAATCCGATAGATGCCCTCGGTTGTTGTTCATCAGACATTTAAAAAAAAAAAAAAAAAAAAAAAAATTTTATATATTCCTCCTTAAATCATGTTGTGTACTTGAATAATAGAAGCCTCTCAGTTATCGTTTCTTCGGCCAAAGTAAGGGCCCTCCAGCCATCGTTACAATCTCCTTGCCTATTTCAGCATCGGACAGGGCTCTCCCTTCCGGTGCAGCTGGGCAGTGGCTCCCTTCGGTCGCAGTGTGAGCCTTTCATCTGTCATTGAGTTGCGCTGCGCGCTCAGCGGCAGATGGGGGTATCCCTCCCGGTACAGCAGAGCCACAGGCCCCCTTCGGTCGTTGTGACAGCCCTCCATCCGATGCATCAAATTAAGCCGCTTATACAGTCGCAAGGGGGACTCTCCCTTCCGGTGCAGCAGAGCCGCAGCTCCCTTCGGACGCAGCGAGAGTCCCTCCATCAGTCGCGTTTTCTTGCCTACTCCGTATCGGACGGGGCTCCCCTACCGGTGCAGCAGACCCACGGCTCCCTTCGGTCGCAGGGTGAACCCCCGTCTGAGTTATGTTGCATGCTCAAGGGCGGACCGGGATCTCCCTCCCGGGGGAACACAGCCGCTGGCTCCCTTCGGTCGCAGCAGGAGCCCTCCATCCGATGCATCAAACCGTTCCTCGAATCTTCTTGCCTATTCTGCATCTGATGGGGCTCTCCCTTCCGGTGCAGCAGACCCACGGCTCCCTTCGGTCGCAGGGTGAACCCCCCGTCTGAGTTATGTTGCATGCTCAAGGGCGGATAGGGTTCTCCCTCCCGGGGGAATAGAGCTGCTGGCTCCCTTCGGTCGCAGTGAGAGCCCTCCATCAGACGCATCAAGCCATGCCTCGCTTCGCAAGGGGGACTCGCCTTTCCGGTGCAGCAGAGCCGCAGCTCCCTTCGGACGCAGCAAAAGTCCCTCCAACAGTCGTATTCTAGTTAGCGTCAATCAGGGCTCTCCCCTCCGGGGCAGCACTCCTGCTGCAGAGTTGCGAACCCCCTACGGAGGCTGGGAGAACCCTCAGAGGCAAAAAACCGTGCCTCCATAAACCCGCAATGGGGGACTCCCCCTTCCGGTGCAGCAGAGCCGCAGCTCCCTTCGGATGCAGCGGGAGTCCCTCCAACAGTCGCGTCTCTTTGCCTTCTCAGCATCGGACTAGGGCTCCTCTTCCGGTGCAGCAGACCCACAGCTCCCTTCGGTCGCAGTGTGAACCCCCCATCTGAGTTATGTTGCATGCTCCACGATGGCTAGGGATCTCCCTCCCGATGGGGTACAGCCGCTGGCTCCCTTCGGTTGCATTAGGAGCCCTTCATCCGACGCGCCAAACCGCGGCTCGAATCTCATTGCCTATTTAGCATCTGACGGGGCTCTCCCTTCTGGTGCAGCAGACCCACGGCTCCCTTCGGTCGCAGTGTGAACCCCCCGTCCGAGTTATGTTGCATACTCTATGGCGGCCAGGGATCTCCCTCCCGATGGGATACAGTCGCTGGCTCCCTTCAGTCGCAGTGAGAGCCCTCCATCAGATGCAACAAACCGCGCCTCGTACTCAGCCGCAAGAGGGACTCTCCCTTCCGGTGCAGCAGAGCCGCAGCTCCCTTCGGAGGCAGCAAGAGTCCCTCATTTCTTGATATCTGGCATTGTGCTCCTCCCATAAGCGGCATGGAGGGCTCGCTGGTAAGACGTTGCGAGCCGCAGCTCTCGTCGAACACTGCACGGGCTCTCCAGGTCGCTCTGCATTTTCTTCCCAACACGCATATTTTGGGGGGCAACTAAATTTTATCTCTCTGGCTGCTGTCCTATGGCTTTAAGCTTCTTTTGGGGAGTTATTTGGGTTCGGGCTATGCTCCGGGCCCGGACCCCTCCCCCAGGACAGCACGCCAAAATATGCCTACTATTTGCCTTCAGATTAGATGTAAGGGTGAACTCGTGAAATGTGGTTTTATTAACAAAGTTCGGGAGAAGCACGATCAGATAATCATCCAATTTGGTACAGGTGCATCTCGTTTAGCTAATCATCTTATAGCACGCACGCGTATATATATCGAGTCTTCCTACCTCCTGTCCCACGACAGTTTTTCGGCAACCCTCCTCCACCCCAACTCCTCACTTCTAATCTATTTATCCCAAATTGGGATAGGGGGAGTTATTTGGGTTCGGGCTATGCTCCGGGCCCGGACCCCTCCCCCAGGACAGCACGCCAAAATATGCCTACTATTTGCCTTCAGATTAGATGTAAGGGTGAACTCGTGAAACATGTAACTAAAGGAAGAATGTGCCAACATAATCTATCGACCTATATTCTTCCTGAAAATTGTCTTTTAAATGTGTTTGTCAAAAGCATCATAAGCAAAGCTGATCTTGAAGTCCATTGATGACAATGACAACACTGCCCAGAACTTATATCAAAAGTGAAGTCTGGACATTGCAATTGAGTTACAGCAGTGTCTGGGTTTATGGTGCAAGTAGCATGCTTTGGCAGTTAGCTAAGTGCTGCTAGCATGGTTTGACACCTGATGGTATATTTTATATGTTGCTGGGAGTGCATTACAGTGTAAAACATGACATTTTCTGTTGCCAGAAGGTGGCGCTAGGACTGTAACTGAATACTAGCATGATTTATAGATTGGACATTGTATGCCTTAGTAACAACAACTTCCTGTTTCATGGCAAAACATCAAACTTTTTCAGGCCACAACTGACACACCCTCCAACAAACACTCAAAGTCTTTGTAATTTAGTTTAGTTTAGTTTAGTTTAAACTGACCTAATATGATGTTGATTGGATACAATTTCTAAGAAGAGTTTGCATTGTCCATGGAGGTTACAGGAAACGGCATTAATTCTGCTGCTCCATAAGCACCACCTGCTGTCAGAGAGTGGATTTACAGAAACTTTTTAGAGATTCACATTCAGCCTGTGTGCAGTTTCTGTCTCGCCAAAAAAAAAAAAAACTGCTTCACCATTTTATGAAGCTTTTTCAAAAGTTTTATTTTTACATTTCATACATGCTATAAGATAAACTGTTCTCAGTCATGGGGTGTATTCCAGAAAGCACGATTAACTTACCAACAATGGTTGATTAACCACAAACCTTGCATACTTGAGGTATGTGGTTCCAAAAATGTGTCTGGGAGTAAGTTAATTTAACTCAGAGTATGTTCCTGCTTAAGACTTAAGACATTCTCAACAGTGACGAATTGACAAGTCACTATTGACAAGTCCTGTTTCTTTCTTCTACTTTTGTTCAGTCCTTGAGAATATGATTTCCGATGTTTGTTTGATGCTAATTATATATTAAGTCATATCAGATATGCATTTTGATTTAGAATTTAGACATTATAGAAAATGCAGATCCATGTTTGAGATGTTTATAAAAAAAAAATTATATATATATATATATATATATATATATATATATATATATATTACAAAATTATATATGGTTATATTATATAATGTTGTGCGCTATCTGTCATGCCCACTGAAGGCTCGTCAGTAGATCACATGTGCACTGATAGAGGTGAACTAACCATGGAACAGAAGCTGCTCTGGAGCAGGTTATCTTCAGAGAGCAAGTTACTGTGGATACTTACATACCCTGACAGTAACCTATGATTTTGGAACCGAAAGCTAAGGTTATCCACACGCTTATCCTCCAACTTACCGGGTATGTCACATAACCTGCTTTTTGGGAAACCCCCATGGTGTCATGTAACATAATTGGTAATGAAATTTTTTTTTTTGCCTGTTTTCTCGCCTTAAATCACAAGTGTTCTGTGGAATTATTCTAGGGTGACCAAATGTGCCATTTTCACAGGACACGTCCTGGCCAGGATTTCTATATTGCCTAAAATATCCAGGTTTTGGCTTTGTTTGCACTGCACAGATCAATTTTTGTATGACAAAGTACCCTGAGAGCTAAAGCCCTGCATTTCAGCCCGAGCCCGACTTATTTATGCCCCTCGGGCCGGGCTTCGGGCCACGTTATAGCTCACATGTGGCCGGGCCTCGGGCCTTTTTGGGTTATCCTTCTATTTATATTTTTAGACATTAATAAAAAAAAATATATAGAAGTTGACATCGACGATAGAAAAACAAATATAGAAAGACATTTCATAACCTCATAACTTTCATAATCTGATAATTCAACCCGTTATAATTAAACTGACATACTGACATGACAGTCTCACGCACGCACGCATGCACGCTTTTCCGTCAGCGCGACCCACGATTATACTTCACTTATATCCACTTATTGTAGTAGTAGCTATTACATGCCTCTAAATTAATGTATTAATAATAGCCTAGTTGGCCAACTAATAATTATAAAATGATGATTCATGTAGCGGCGAGCATTTCTGCGTCTGCACCTGTTGCTGCGGGCCACGCAGCAAAGAAGAGAGCGCTGGCCGAGTTTGAAAACATTGTGGAGCAGGACGAGGATGACGACGATGAAGTACAGCAATATATGCGCCTCAATCACAACATGAAGGTGATGGACGAGATGTGCTGCTATGATGGAAACAGCACGAGACCCTGCTACTGTCAAGACCGGCTCGCTCTGTGTTTAGTGTCCCGCCAGCAGCAGCAGCGAACGTGTCTTCAGTGCCGCGGAAAGAGTGATAGAGTGATAGAAGAGGGGAGGACGGGGTTAAAACCTTCCACTCTGGAGCCTATTCTTTTTCTCCACGATGCTCTGTAAGAGACTGTTCTAACTTTTCATTTGACTGGACTTTATTTTTGTTTAACTGTTGGAAACTAATGGAAAAAAGAATGGACATGTATTGTGGTGCATTTTTGAGGTAAGATAACCTGCAAGTTTGTTTTTAATTAATTTAATTTGTTTAGATTGTAGGCTATTTCTCATTCCGTTTGCGAGCGCTGTTGCGAGCCTGCCTCTTTTACTTTATTTTATTTTACTCACTGTGGTTTAATAAATAAACATTTATTAAACTAACTGTATGTGTGATATGCTTGAAGTGTTTTATATCTATGGATTTTATTGTAGCCAAGTAAAGTATTAGCGTTAATTTGAGAGGCTTAATTGATTAAATATGTTTTAGGCTACTTGCTGTCGGCTCGGCTGTTTAACATTAATCGTCATTTAAAAAAATAAAAAATGCTTTAAACATTTTTCTAAACTAACTTGATAAAGAAATTAAAAGAAACATAACACAAAACTGACCCCTTTTTTAATTGCTGCATATAGGGCAGGCTTCCGCTGTGTAATAAAATAAATAAATAAATAAATAAATAAAAACACGGGCTTGGGCCAGACTCGGCTGATAATTCTGATGAGCTGTCGGACACGGGTCGGGCCAGGGCCGGGCTCGGGCCTAGATTTGAGGCCCGTGGAGGGCTCTAGAGAGCAGACAGCTGCTTGTGCGTTTGACTCGCTCTCACGGTACTTTGATCATACACCAATCAGAAAGCTCAATGCTTCGTCAAGTCGAACACTAATAAAAGTGCTCTGTAGATCCCACCTTTTCATGCACCATGATTGGTCGATTATTTACAATGTCTGCATGTTATTGGTCAAACGATCAGTACCTTCATTAAGTATGGAAAAACAGGAAACCAAAGCCAAAACCTGGATATTTTAGGCAATATAGAAATACTGGCCAGGACGTGTCCTGGGAAAATGGCCCATTTGGTCACCCTAAATTTTTTGAGGTGTCCATGAGCTCTGAGTTGTTTTATGGACTTTGTTTGTGTGAGTTTGGCACATGTTGCTGCTCTTCTTGAAAACTTTCCCATTCACACATTAACTAATTTAGCTGATTGTGTGTTTCGTGCACCTGCTTGTTTGGCTGTCGACTGTCTGGCCTGCTAGCAAACTTGTCCTCTGAAGCGTCAGGCTGTCGTGGCTCTTCTAATGTAGCTGCTAATGGCTAATTAACCAAAAGTGACTCACCTTTGCAGCTGCAATTTGAGTGATTTAATAACTGCAGCATTAAAGCTCTTGGTCATGTTCTGTTTTTTTTTGTTTTTTTATGTTCTTGTATACATAATCTCAGCCACATTTGAGCTATTTCTTCAGACAAGCAGCAAAGGCTTTTTTTTATTTGTTGCGTACAACTCAAATCAAATTGTTTCTAGGCTTAGCAAGAGAAAAAGCTCCACAATAAACATATATCACGGGATAAATGTTTTTATTGTAGTTTTTTTTTATTTTTATAAAACAATATTCAACATTGGAAACAGTCAGAATGAATTGTTCTTTTTGTGAACATAGCCATTATTACCATCACCACCACAGCCCTTTGTAACATGTTTACATCTATAAATGTCTTTACACTGTATGTGCATTAATTATATGCACGAAAACCATTGGCAATATACAAGTATTGGATCAGTACTCTGTATTGGCAGATTGTCAATATTCCATGACTTGGATCGGTCTGAGCTGAGCGAAAACCTCGCGCTCTCTCTCGTGAGGCTAATAAAGAAGTGACTAAAACTGTAATTCATCGACTGGCCGCTTGAGGCTGGCTGCAGAAGGGAGTCAATCCCATAGACTCCCCATGTTAAAATACCCAATTTTACAGCAGAAAAAAAAGTTTACAGCCTGGTGCAAAAAAAAATATTTTGGTCTAAATAGCTAATTTTGCCCTTCATGACAACTGTGAGGGGGGTGAATTTTTTTTTATTTTTATAACTCGTCTGTTTAAATCATGTTAGGACTTAAAGTTCTGCATCATTAAGGGCGTGGTCACTTGATTGACAGGTGGATTTGCCGCTGCTGACACTGCCGTCGCGCTAAGTGGGAGTGGCTTCAGTAAGTAGCTCCCGCCTTTTTGCCCATTTTTGATTGTCAAAAATGGGAGAGTCATGCAGTGACGTGTTGCCAAGATGGCGAAGGCCTGCTTTGTACACTTTAAGCTTCAAAAAGTGCAATTCAGGAGTCTAAGGCTGACGTCACGGACACTATGTCCATGTTTTTATACACTCTATGGTCTGAGCGCACGAAAAAAAAAATCACTTTGATTATCCCTACTATTGACATACATACATTTATACAAATGATTATGACAGTATGATTTTTGGAAAGGAAATTTAAAAGAGTAAAACATAATTAGACATAATCAATGAATTATGAGTAACTGATTGTGTAAATAATATTTTATCATAAATAGTAATTGTAATCTGATTATGAGCATTATGAAATGTAATACATTCTAACTACATATACTTAATTTTTGGTATCTGATTATGTAATCCAGATTACATGCAAACAGTTATTACTCAGCACTGCATGTGAGTCTGATTATCTGACGAATGATATATGTCGGCCAAAATGTAAATATAAGATGTTTATGTCGAGCTTGTTTAAAAAAAAAAACGTTCTTCGTGGTCCACCGCTGAACTGAGTTCAGTTGAAGAATGTGTTTGTGCGAGATGAGAGCATTGTGAGATGTTTTCCATCCTCACTGACAGACTCTCAGTAGTTTTGAAGGAGTCTCTCCGCATCGTCCTGATGCTGATATTGACTGCAGTGTCTGAAAACACAGATCTGGTTTAATCACTCACAGAACGACAGTGCAGATGGCCAGGCCGAAAACTCAGGTTGAAAAACAAATGGTAATTGGGTTCAGAGCAATAAACATCCAAACACCTTCACAAACAGCCTGGAGTCAGCGGTGATTCCCGCAGAAGAGACGCTCCATCCAGCACAAGCTGAAAGCGCCGACACACCAACCACATCAGCAGCACAAATCACCACAGACAGAGATTGAGATCATTTGTTAATTACTTTCATCGTGGAGGCCTCATAATGATAGATCAACTCAATTAGATGTACAGAAGTGCAGCGTGAACTAATCAGAAACACATCTGTCCAAAGCTGGACAGACCACCTCACAGGTTCACTGTTGTTCTGACAGAAGCGTTCGTGATAATTTTCGGTTCGGGGATGGTTTCATCTGTATTTCACAAAGAAGAGGTCTTAAAATAAGTCTAATTATTGATGAACTGAAGGAGCAGCGTCACCGTTGAAAATGTAGATGTTAAACTCAGGAGAACAAACTAAACATCAAGAGAGCAGCTTTTTCAAAATCATTATAACATGGCTTTTGGAAACAAATGTTGGCTTGTTGATATTAAAGATTATATACTTCCCATAAAAAAAAGGTTTTCGATATTTTTTCATACAAGAACAGTTGAATGGTTAAACTGAAAAGAAAGAAAGAAAGAAAGAAATATGTTCCCTTTCAAGAACTCAAGCTGTGTTGAAAACTTTGGGAATGCCCCCGGTGGGACACTGTACTGAAGCATGTGTGAAATCAGTCCAATAGCGAAGCGAGACATCACGAGCAGGGTGACATAAGCAACCAGGAACCAAAAAGCCACGTACGGCAAGAGCACATGTTAGCTTTTGCTCTTCAGCGGGCGCATCTGTGGTGGATGTTTTTAAAGAACTCAGTCAGAAAAAAACTCTGTTAACAAGCGAGAAAAAAAATAAAAAAGTGTAAATCAAAATTAAAGGACGTGGCAAGCAGACAGCGTTTCGAGTCGTGTGTTCCTCCCTGCCCATGTTCTACCTCAGGTGGGGATAAACACGATTTGTGTGTTATCTGTTTGGGAGCGGAGCATGCACGGGCAGCTCTCAAAGGGGCTGACTGTCATGATTGTGAGCTTCTCCCGCTCTGTGTGCTCTGCTCCCATCCGACCATCTTTGATGAAAGCGGTCAGGCTCGAGATCCTGCTGGGTCCAGTCCCGCTGTTCATGGGGATCCAAGTGGATTTAGCGGAGGGATCCGAGATGGGTATAGTCCTTATCTCAGTCCTCAGTTCTGGAGCTTCTGCAGGAGCGTTTCTCCACAGGATTATCCCCCTCCACATTGAAAGTTTATGTGGCGGCCATGGCTGCTTACCAAACCCTTCAGGATGGTCAGTCAATGGGAAGACACCCATTAGTTACATGTTTCCTCAGTGGCACCCAGAGGCAGAGGTGCACTCAGGGGATCTGGCAGTGGTTCTGGAGACTCTGTGCAAAGCTCGCTTTGAACACATCAAAGATACTTCAGATAAGCTCCTCACGTTCAAGTCTATCTTTTTGCTTGCTATATCCTCACTGAAGAGGATAGGGGACCTCCAGTCCTCCTGGATAGGGCATTCCTTTACCCAAGACACGGGTATGTCCCTAAAGTGCCCGACTCATTGCCAGACCCCACTGAACAACAAGCCTTTTGTCCTCCTACCTTCCAGGAAGCAGGACAGGAGAGACTCAATCTGTTGTGTCCAGTGCAAGCATTCGACACTTACGTTCACAGAGCTGCCCAGTGAGCAGACCAGTTATTTGTTTGCTTTGGTCCACCCAAGAAAAGGATTCCAGGTGATGGGGGTCAGGGCGCACTCGACCAGGAGTATGGCAGCCTTCAAAGGCCTTATCAGTCTATGTAGCCCTTCAGGATGTTTGTGCTGTGGTGGGCTGGTCCTCTCTACACACATTCATTTGTTTCTACAGTTTGGACCTGACTTCCTGGTTGCTTACATCACCCCGCTAGTGACGTCTCGCTTTGCTATTGGTCAGATTTTACACATGCTTAAGTACGCTAGCTCACCGGGCGTTCCCAAAGAGTTTGACACAGTGTCTCATTCCCTTCAGGGAACCATGATTACATACCTTACCTCGAAACATTAACAGAATGCTAACAGGAATCTCTTCGCAAACCATTTACATTTTTAGAATCTGCCATAGATCCACGTTTATGTTTCTTGTGTTTCTCTCAGAAACACTGTACTGTACAGTGTTAGAAACATTCTTACATAAGCTAATGGAGCTGCTGTGTCATCAAGGCTGTGACACTTCATCCAATAAAATGAACTCGAAAGAGAAATGAAGAACTGAAGGGCGCATCTTAGCTATGAATAGACTTTAAAATAGTGGTGAGAGCAGGTCATACATATGGATCAGTCCTGCTGTGCACCTGGCAGATCCATTAGTGATAACATCCCCCTAATTAAACACATTAGACACCAGCAACGTTTGCTTTGATACCATTAGACCGAGAAAAGGCATTTAAAAGGCTGGAGCGTGGTACTTCTGGAAGAATCTTGAGGTGTTGGTATAGAG
>NC_068402.1:40158543-40198543 GCF_023724105.1 Carassius gibelio | reverse complement strand
CTTCCACCAGCACTAAGAGGAAAGCACAAATTGTTCTCAATAAAAAATAAAAAAAGTATGCAAAGACCAAACATTGAAATGACTACAACTGAAGAGCAACATCCTTTTCATCTGCTTTGAGAGATTTCATCTGCCATCTTAGTGGCTGTTTGCTTTCCTCTTACAGCGTGATTCACCTTGTGAAGTCATGCAGGACGCAACAACTACAATCTCAACACAAGCAAGACCTTTTACCAATGTAAGCCAAGTTTACATGTTTCTCTTACAACCACTCTGCCTCCATTCTGCACATCTTTGTCCAGTTTGCATCATTCTGCAAGCCTCCACCTGTGTCCATTAGGACTGAGGATGGAGTACCTCCTGCTGCTGTCCAAAGGAGCCGGGGACCAGGTTAAACATGTAGAAATGGAATTAAAGGAAAAGTTAATGGAGATTAGAGACTTGTATCCAAGGATGATTGCTGAGGGATAAGTTGAAGGATGTTTGGAGTGGCATGAGCAAGGACTTTAAACTGATGTGAGACATCTAGGACAGACCCTTGCCCCTTATTAAACACAAGCTGGTGCCTACCATGCCTACACATCTGAGAACAAGTTGACATTCGCTGCTGACCAGGTTAAGATGGAGGAGGCTTTACCAGGGTGTGCTGATGAGATTAGCCGAGTGCTTCATTTCCCGTTCAACCCAAGTCCCTCTGCTCTAGGAAACTTTATCTGGATCCAATATCAACGAGAGTCTACAGGCGACTACAGATCCATCACACTGTGAAGACTAGGGCTGTGTATCGCCAAATAATACAGTGCTTTCAAAGTTTGGTTTCAAAATGTACACTGGGGTGAGCTCAAACCCTAATCAAACACACGTCTTAAGCAATCATTGAGACTTTATTATATTTTATTTAATTTATCGCAGGTGTGTTTGATCAAACTGGAGCTGAACTCTGTAGGACAAAGTTGCCAGCCCTGGTTTACAAACACATTGATGCAAAGACCTAACAGATACAGAGAATCGGACAATTCCAGACCTGGAACAGGCTACTCTTGTTTTCCCCACTGGTCTGGCAGCTTTGTGAGGTTCATGTGCTTTTATTACCCTCCACCTCACATAACTAGGTTAATGCAGGTGGATGCCGCTGTGATCTCTTGGATCACTGACTGCCTCTTGGGCAGAACTGTGTGTGCTGAGCAACATATGAGCTCCTCAGGCAACAGCTCCATCCTCATGATCTTAAGACCCCCTACACTTCACCACTTGCAGACCCAGTTGAAAAGAGCATCAGTCATGAGATGTGTCCTGAACGCTTCTCAATGAGGTAAGTTCTCAGATGACTTTGTTGACTCTGAGTTTCTTCAGTGGTTGTACTAAAATGATGCCATGTATATTCTTGCTCTCTGCTGTTGTATTCTGGGAAACGGTAACTAAAGCAGAAGCTCATCAAAATAACAGGTTTGGGTTAGATCTGGAATGATGTCTTAATTGCAGATCATTATGGACAACATGAGCCACCCAGCTCCTGGTGTGTTTGGAATGAAGAGCACGTTCTGCAGCAGCAACCTCACAACAGAAGGTCATCTATCTATCTATCTATCTATCTATCTATCTATCTATCTATCTATCTATCTATCTATCTATCTATCTATCTATCTATCTATCTATCTATCTATCCCTTCATTCTTATTTTATTAGTGCTCCGTCAGCAGGAAAGTGGCTGTTCTCTCTCCCCTGATCTGTCGTTCGCTCTGGGTCCCGGTCGACTCTGTTCTGCTCCAGAAATCCATTAGAATCCATTAGAATCTCTGTCTCAGCACACTGATGCCGGACGAATGAACCGATCACCATAAAAATGTCACTGAGAAAAACACAGGCCTTGTGTTATTTGCATGCGTTTGGAGCACAGCGCAGGATTTATGGAAAGGTCAGCCGCTGAAGGTGAAGGTTTACGAACTGTGAAGAGATGCTCGGTGCTGTTATCACCACGGCGACAGAGACAGAGAGAGGGGGGGGGGGGGAGTGAGAGAGAGAGAGACACAGAGAGAGAGAGAGGGAGGGAGAGAGAGAGTGGGGGGGGGAGAGTGAGTGAGTGAGAGAGAGAGGGGGGGGGTAGATAGAGATAGATAGACAGACAGACAGACAGACAGAGAGATAGATAGATAGATAGATAGATAGATAGATAGATAGATAGATAGATAGATAGACAGACAGACAGACAGACAGACAGACAGACAGACAGACATAGAGATAGATAGATAGATAGATAGATAGATAGATAGATAGATAGATAGATAGATAGATAGATAGAGAGACAGACAGACAGACAGACAGACAGACAGACAGTCAGACAGACAGACAGACAGACAGACAGACATAGAGATAGATAGACAGACAGACAGACAGACAGACAGACAGAGAGATAGATAGATAGATAGATAGATAGATAGATAGATAGATAGATAGATAGATAGACAGACAGACAGACAGACAGACAGAGAGACATAGAGATAGATAGATAGATAGATAGATAGACAGACAGACAGACAGACAGATAGATAGATAGATAGACAGACAGACATAGAGATAGATAGATAGATAGATAGATAGACAGACAGACAGACAGACAGACAGACAGACAGATAGATAGATAGACAGACAGACATAGAGATAGATAGATAGATAGACAGACAGACAGACAGACAGACATAGAGATAGATAGATAGATAGATAGATAGACAGACAGACAGACAGACAGACAGAGAGATAGATAGATAGACAGACAGACAGACAGACAGAGAGATAGATAGATAGATAGATAGATAGACAGACAGACAGACAGAGAGATAGATGGATGATAGATAGATAGATAGATAGATAGATAGATAGATAGATAGACAGACAGACAGACAGACAGACAGACAGACAGACAGACAGAAAGAGAGATAGATAGATAGACAGACAGACAGAATTTTGATAAATAAGTCGCACCTGACTATAAGTCGCAGGACCAGCCAAACTATGAAAAAAAAGTGTGACTTATAGTCCGGAAAATACGGTACTTAGCTTCATATAAAATCAATAAAAATCCATGTCATGTCCTGATTTAGACACGTTAGCAACCATGAGGGTCTGTTTGACTGTGTGTTCTGTCCCCGGTCTCTCTACTGTTTGTATCCCATAATGCTCCTCTCTCCAGAGAGTGGCACCTAATCAGCTCTATTCTGATGCCACAATGAGGGACTGATTCTCACATCTGATACGAACAAACACACACAGTGTGATGAAGCTAGAGCTCGTATGTGTGTCATCAGTACATGCATTCATGTTCAGAGTCAGTCGGTGCCAAAAAGCCAAGGATAATTACATATCATTATTCATTTTCAGGGTGTTTACGAATTCAAGCATCAGTATTATTATTGCTCATAGTCATTTGAATAAGTTCGAAACATCGGCACATCGCAGAGCTGCTTTCCACACCAGACAGTGAGAAGACACCTAAAACCAGCAGCACACAAAATCTGGCTGTTGTCATTGTTCATGGAAAGACTTCAGTCCTAAACCTACCACAGATCATACGTGTGTGTGCGTGTGTGTGTGTGTGTCATCTACACCCTAGGAGCAACGTTTGCATGCGATTGCATCAGAGACAATGATCAGACAAAACACAACCCCACAACAAAACTGAGTCCAAAACAATGATAAAAGAGAGAAAAACCAGTCCGGCAGACAGAGGCTTTCTGAAGAGGAGGAGAGAACTCTGGGAAAGCACTGACAGTCACAGATGGCACAGGAACGGTTTTCTGTGTGTTTACAGAAGCGAGGATGACGACTGGAGAGAGACTGGCTTTCTCAAATCCCTGTCCAGGAATCAGACCACAACCAGCAGATAAAGTGAGCGTGATCAGACTGCCCCCTGCTGGAGAGCCTGCAGAACACACACTAACACTGACTGAAGGACCACCACTACTGCTACAGATCTATAGTCCATGCAGATCATGTGCTACTGTAGATCACGTTCTGGTCATTATTATTTAATAATCAGATAATCGACTGCTGTTATGTTGATTTATTTTATTGGGTTGATTGATTGATTAATTTTATATAGCTCAGTAGAGCAAGCCACTAGCAACACCAAGGTATGGGTTTGATTTCCAGTAACACAAGCTCTAAATGTGCACTGTACAGCGCTGTATATCTGTCTCTAACAGCGATCACATCCGCTGGCCTTGAATACTTGCTTCCTTATTTATGCTTTATTGCCTTGCTACATTTAATGATGTCAGCTACAAAAGAAAAGCATTATAACATTCATCATTTACACTGTATTTATAACATTTTAATGGCATTAAAAGTTACTTTACAAGTGTTTTGTAACATCAATTTAGGGATAATCTGGACCTTATTTAGATACATATAAAAAATAAAAATCAGTAATAATAATCAGAATAAAATACCATTTTCTAGAAGGTGAAGGACGCGGGTTGTGTTCAGATTGCATCAGTCGCTCACTGAACACTGCGCAGTACACACTGTAGACTGAAACAGTGCTGCTCTTCATGATGCTCTTCATGAGCAGATTTCAGTCTCATCTCAGTGTGTGTGTGTGTGTGTGTGTGTGTGTGTGTGTGTGTGTGTGTGTGTGTGTGTGTGTGTGTGTGTGTGTTCTGTGGTGTTACACTGACATCTGCTGGTGGAGCTCATGATGACAGTTGTACTATAACACCTCAGCAGGACTATCACCTTCACACTGAGCTTTTATCAAAACCAAATCAAAATGAATGTAATATGCACTCTTAATGAAAATATAGAAATGCAGAAAGGTGTGTTTGAGGGTTAGTCTACAGAAGAGCAAAGATCATGAGCTCTATAATATTATTAATGATTTTATATTTCACAAGAAAGGTAAGTTGTGTGTGTGTGTGTGTGTGTGAGAGAGAGAGAGAGAGAGAAAGAGAGAGAGAGAGAGTGTGTGTGTGTGTGTGTGAGAGAGAGAAAGAAAGAGAGAGAGAGAGAGAGAGAGAGAGAGAGAGAGAGAGAGAGAGTGTGTGTGTGTGTGTGTGCGCGCGCGTGTGTGTGTGTGTGAGTATAATGTCATGGGTATGACACAGGTATTACAAGGAGAGGGTGACTTATGAGGACATAACCCATGTCCCCATTTTTCAAAACACTTATAAATCATACAGAATGAGTTTTTTTGAGAAAGTAAAAATGCACAAAGTTTCCTGTGAGGGTTAGGGTTAGGTGTAGGGTTGGTGAAGGGACATAGAATATACAGTTTCTACAGAATAAAAACCATTACACCTATGGGATGAACACACTTTACACAAAAACAAATGTGTGTGTGTGTGTGTGTGTGTGTGTGAGAGAGAGAGAGAGAGAGTGTGTGTGTGTGTGTGTGTGAGAGAGAGAGAGAGTGTGTGTGTGTGTGTGTGTGTGAGAGAAAGAGAGAGTGTGTGTGTGTGTGTGCGTGTGTGTGAGAGAGAGTGTGTTCATTCAGTATCAAGGTCTATACTGCACTTGAGAACAGCCTTGTTGCAGCTGAAGAGCACCAAACTGACTCTCAGATGTAATGAAATGACTCTTGACTGACTCTAGAGCAGTGTTTGCGTGAATCAGACGTGAATCTGTGTGTTTGTTGCCTAGACTCACCAGCTCGATTTACGCTGGTTCCATCTGGATCCCTGAACCAAGACTCAGAACACACTCCGAGCCGGACCACACCTGCGGGACACAGAGATCGTCACACACACACACACACACACGTCTCTGTCTTATCTCTGAGTCATTTATCTGTCTGTTTCTCCATTCATTTCAACATCTGTCCAATTCCTGTCTGCAGTGAGTGTTTCCCGTCACCCAACAACCAAACAACCATAAACCAAACAGGCCTCAACCTTATATATTCTGTGCAAATGATCTACATTTTACTATGTATAAATATGAAAACTGCTAACACATTTTGTTTCCCAGAATATTCCTAGAAGGTTAGTTTTTGATTCCCAGAATGTTATTTTGTTAAGGTTTGTTTTTGACTAACGAGGAAAGTTTTCTTAATGTTATTTTTTGGGTTAGGGTTAGGGTTTATTTCCTAAGGCACATGTCCTAATTGAACTATAGCCAAATCCTGGCTTTGTCTACTCTCTGCATGTAAAGCCAATATCATTATTATCTTTCAAATTCTAATAAATAAACAAATTAAACAAAATGGTACAAATAAAGTGCAGCTCATGCAAAGCATGCAATGACTGTGGCAACTTCACTATTTGAAAGGATACTTTGGCAAAGTTATTGCTTTTTTTATTCAAACTGATTTTGTATGTCATGAATATCTCATTGTCCTTAAGAACGAAAGTTATACCATACACACATACAAACAAAACAAATCTGAGCTATATCAAGCTCATAGACACTAGAAGAGTGATAATACACTTACAGTAGATCATGAAATGAGATAAAACATGGATACTTGGTTCACTAGAACAAAGCAATTTTTTTAAAAACTATTTTTAAGAGATTTTCTTTGACAAAATATTTGTATTTTAATCATAAAATGCAAAACAATGCATTCTTTTAATCTACAATTATTTTGGTAAGCTACTGATTATTTTCACTATTGAGTAATCTGATTATTATTATTATTATTATTATTATTATTATTATTATTATTAATAATAATAATAATAATAATAATAATAATAATAATTGGTAATTAAAAATAGACCCAAGACCACAAAAATACAAAATAAATAAACAAGCTTTAGTATGATTTTATTTATATATTAACGGTGATGCAATAGCTGGTTCAAATAAAGTATAAAAACATGTACATGTACAGTAATTACCTAGTATTATAATAATACAACTTTTTGAATGGTTGAATGTTTTATTGAACAATATAACATGACTATACACAATATGAAAGTAACCATCCTAAGTGCATTGTTTTATAAGATATTCCTGCAGAGGGCGCAAACGGCCTGGCAATATTTCACCTTACAGTGTGATTCAACAACATTTAAATCCATTCTATTTTAATATTTGGCCACATGCAAACTCAGAGCAAGGTTTTGAATCTCATTTTGAAATCAGGATGTACATCAGATAGCATATTTAGAAATATGTTGATGTATTCTCCTGTGTTGGCATAGGTTTTTAAATGATTTAGGCCTATGTTACAAATATAGTGAAATAATGACACTGTTTTCCCAGATGAACATTATGCAAGCCAAACTCACAGCATATTGAAGGAGTTCATGGATAGAGTTGCTTTGATGGAGATGCATTTTATGCTTTTATATGACAACAGTGAAACACATCAGACTTTACATGCATTCCCAAATGAAGCCCAAACAAACATCACATGCAATAATTGACAATATAATGCAAGCACTATCAAAGATTTTACTACAAATTCAACTTCATACTGATATTATAAGACTGGTTATCACTTCAAGTTTTATTGTCAAGTTTAATATTGCAAGATCTTGTGTACTCTTGAAAGTGGCTCTGTATTTAAACTGATTATATATATATATATATATATATATATATATATATATATATATATATATATATATATATATATATATATATATATTAGGGGTGTAACGATACGCGTATTCGTATTGAACCGTTCGGTACGAGGCTTTCGGTTCGGTACGCGGTACGCATTATGTACCGAACGGTTCGTTGAACTAATTAATTATATTTGAAAAAAAAAGTGAAATATAATGATATGCGTTCAACAAGGTAGCCCAATAACCCAAACGACGTAACAGGCAACGCCCCTGACACCCCCGAAGAAGAAAAAACACCAACTTATATGTTGATGTTAGGCTACTCAGTCAGGCGCTCGCTCACTCAGTACGCGCTGAAGGCTTGTTGGAGAATGGCCAATGAGTTTAACAGACCAAAAATAGAAGATCCTCCAATAACCAACAGGTCTGGTGTTTGGGTGCACTTTGGATGAATACTTGAAACATGTCAACTCATTTACGCCGACATCACCTTGGTGTGTCAGTATCTGGGAAAAGACAAAAAAAAAAAAAAAAAACCTGTTGGTAATTGGAGGATCTTCTATTTCTGGTCTATTAAATGCATTAGACATTTTGCAACAAGCCTTCAGCGCGTGCTGAGTGAGCGAGCGCCTTAGGGGCCGTTCACATATCGCGCCTAAAAACACGTGGAAAACGCTAGGCGTGTCTTTCTTCTTTCCAAAGCGCTCGGGCAGAAGCGCCCCTGAGGCGTCTGTCTTTGCTAAGCAACAATGACGTGCTGTTATATATATTATATATATATATATATATATATATATATATATATATATATATATATATATATATATATATATATATATATATATATATATATATATATAATAAATATAATAGTTTTATACCCTAACCCTATAAGCTATTTTCATACAGACTGTCTTTTCAAATTTCAAGTATTTTTCAAGTACCTTTTAATAAACATTAGGTTCACAGGGTTATACAAATAACCTAAAAATAATAATAAGGAAAGTATCTGTCTGGGTTTTATATATATATATATATATATATATATATATATATATATATATATATATATATATATATATATATATATATATATATATTTATATATATATAATATATATAACAGCACGTCATTGTTGTATATATATATATATAGTACAGACCAAAAGTTTGGACACACCTTCTCAGTCAAAGAGTTTTCTTTATTTTCATGATTATAAAAATTGTAGATTCACACTGAAGGCATCAAAACTATGAATTAACACATGTGGAATTATATACATAACAAAAAAGTGTGAAACAACTGAAAATATGTCATATTGTAGGTTCTTCAACACTCTGCATTCTCTTGATGAGATTCAAGAGGTAGTCACCTGAAATGGTCTTCAACAGTCTTGAAGGAGTTCCCCGAGAGATGCTTAGCACTTGTTGGCCCTTCTGTCTTCTGTCTGTGGTGCAGCTCACCCCTAAACCATCTGGATTGGGTTCAGGTCTGGTGACTGTTGGAGGCCAGGTCATCATCACTCTCCTTCTTGCTCAAATAGCCCTTGATGCCTTCAGTGTGAATCTACAATTTTCATAGTCATGAAAATAAAGAAAACTCTTTGAATGAGAAGGTGTGTCCAAACTTTTTGTCTGTACCGTATATATATATATATATATATATATATATATATGTGTGTGTGTGTGTGTGTGTGTGTGTGTGTGTGTGTGTGTGTGTGTGTGTGTGTGTGTGTGTGTGTGTGCGTGCGTGCGTGTGTGTGTGTGCGTGTGTGTGTGTGTGTGTTTGTGTGTGCTTTCCTGGCACAGGGTGTATGTGAAATGTCTAGTGCAGTAGTGTGGAGTTTGGAGGTGTTTGTAGTTAGTGCATGCTTTTTAGCTACCGCCGCTGGCTAGCCCCCTAATAGGGGTGAAAAGAGGAGCCGAGTGCGTAAGTCTCCTCCGCCAGTACACAGCCTCTCCACCACCAAGACTTTTGTAGTGCCTCTTCATGGCCACACATTGTAACTGGGTACCTCGCAGTCCCAGGCTGAACTGCAGGGAATCTCGGAGCAACAGTGGGCCCCAGAGATGTGGTGTGCAGGACCACCACATGGTGGACATGCCCTGACGCCCGTCAACCACTGCCCCAGCTATGGGTAAATAGCCCCACTGCCTTGTGGGTTAGCATCTCGAGGCAAGGCTAAGGGAGCACACCCCAACAGAAAAGCAATGCGCTGGTGGTGCACAATAGGCAGGCCTAAACAGAGATGGGTCCTGGCAGCCTCCTGCAGCCAGGATGGGGAGCTGGTCGTCCTGGGCTTACCCATGCCACCAGACCTACCTCATCATGGTGAAGACAGTGCTACTGAAGAGTGCGCACCCTCTAAAGCACTTTAAAAATTAAAAGCGCAGGTTTCCACCTGTGACCACGGTGAACATTACCTGGATCTACATCTGGTTGAAATCTGGTGGCGATGGGGTGTCTGACGACGGGGGCAGGTTTGAATAGGCTGGAAGCTCTTAGTCAGAGATCTGCACATCAGCGGTACACAGAGTATTGGTCGCTAACAGCTGGGGTTGAGTGGCAGCTGTTCTCGGCAGACCCCAGTGTGACTGAGCAGCCCTATTAAGGGACCGCACTGCTCACCTCAAGTTGAGGAAGGGTGTAGAAAAGGTGGCCTAAAAAATGCCCACTCAACTCATACCTGGACAGGATACCGCACCTGTCGGGTCATTCCACTTCTGCGGTCGAAATAAAGAAACAAATCCTACAACCTTAAACTGGAAACATGGAACATAAGAACTCTCCTGGACTCCTATGGCAGGTCTGAAAGACCCCATAGAAGAACAGCCCTGGTTGCAGCCGAGCTGCACCGATATGATATCAACAATGCTGCCCTGAGTGAAACCAGGCTCCTTGATGAGGGGTCTCTGACAGAGGAGGGACACTTTGGGGAACACACTTAGGAACATAAACAACTTTGGTAAGATATATCTTTCGAGGTCTTCTTAGCGCGCTAAGAGTGAGCGTTATCAGGGAACCGGGCCCTGAATGGTTTAGCACCTCAGTATTTGAATGAGCTCTTGTTACATTATAATGCTCTACGTCCGCTACGTTCTCAAAACTCAGGCAATTTGATAAAACCTAGAAAATCTAAATAAACTGCGGGCAGCAGATCCTTTTCCTATTTGGCTCCTAAACTCTGGAATAACCTACCTAACATTGTTCGGGAGGCAGACACACTCTTGCAGTTAAAATCTAGATTAAAGACCCATCTCTTTAACCTGGTTTACACATAAAACACTAAAATATTTCTAATATTCAAATTAGTGGTGGACCGTTATCGGCGTTAACATGCTGTGTTAACACGAGACTCTTATCGCTTAATCTATTCGACACTGAACCGAGCTCTCTTCAGCGAAGTTCTCCTCGAAGTCCCTCCTGCATCTGAACTAACAAATACAAATCGCAGTTTGAACAAACAACAAGATGTGAAAGAGCCCAATTCAGTACTCGCGGTGATCTGGTGTTCAGGGCTCACGCAGAGAAAGGCGTCTCAAAACACTTCAACATCGAATTTGCTTATTTTTGCTCTTGTGCCGACAAATACATACACAATATGTGGAATTAGTTTACATAAATTTTCGAAAACAGGAGATGTGCCCCTTTTCTAATGCACCACCTAGCTTTATAAACCCCTTCTCAAAGACTATTTGGGTAACACGCATATTCTGAATGCCTTCAGCAGAATTTGAATGAGCCATTTTAATCTAGATTAATCTAAATTAATATAGATTAATTTCAAGATCACAGTGAGATTAATCTAGATAAAAAAAAAAATAATAATAATCTATGCCCACCACTAATTCAAATCCATTAAAGGATTTTTAGGCTGCATTAAGGTAAATCGGAACCTGAAACACTTCCCATAACACCCGATGTACTTGCTACATCATTAGAAGAATGGCATCTACGCTGATATTAGTCTGTTTCTCTCTTATTCCGAGGTCACTGTAGCCACCAGATTAGGTTTAATAAGCCTTATATTTCGAACCCATTACGCCCAACTTTCTTTTTAACCATTTTGCAGTTGACAGAATCACTGCAATATTAGTTCATGCCAAACAACCATCTAACATAGGGTACTGTTGGCTTGACAGGCTGCAAACTGCTGAAGCAGATTTAAAAGGACACAAACGAGACTAGGGAGAGATCAGAAAGTATTTAATTATAATTATCTGTTTATTTATTTTTACATTTTAAATTGTTTCAAGTTTTGTAAATCACAGCTGCATTTGGTCTTACCATTCATGAAGCCCTCGTCATCTGAGCTGTCTCCGGCCAGAGGAATGAAAGAATAAAACCCCTCAGAATCTCACCTGGAAGACAAGAGCAAAACAACAGAAATGGGTTACGTTTCAGAATTCAAACTGTTTGTTCCCTATTGGTAGTGTATGAATTTCTTTTTTTTCTGTTTGGAGTTCATGATGTGCTGGATACGTCTCGATTTTGCTTTGTTTCTAGATTTGTGGTGGTCCAATCACAAGTGTTCAGCACAAAGTACATGTGTAAATGGGGTACAAAAACATTCGTCACATCTGATGTTAAATTATTCACTGATGTTAAAGTCAATATGGAAAACTGTTTCTGAATTGGAATGAAAAACAATACAGGTAATTGCAACTTATCTTACAAATAAAATAATTCATTATTATTATTATTATTATTATTATTATTATTTTATAAAAAAAAAAAAAACAATTGCAAGTTCCAGAAGTTTTCTTTAGAAGACAGATATTTTCACCAGTAAGATAACCATTCTGATAGATCAATTTAAATGGATCATTCATCCAAAAATTAACATTCTATCATTAAATTGTCAAAGTATTTATTCTGGATTGACACAGAACAGAAGACATTGTTAAATAAAGTTTTTATTTTGGTTACTTTGCGCATGCATTTTTTTCTCGTAGCTTCATAAAACTACTGTGGAACCACTGATTTTGATGTCCTTACTTCTTTTCTAGGGCTTGAACATGGTCGTTGCATTGCTGTCTGTGCAGGGTCAGAAAGTTCTCGGATTTCATAAAAGATATCCCAATTTGTGAAGTTGGACAAAGGTCTTACAGATTTGATGGGGGATAATTAATGCCAGAATTTTTATTTTTGGCTGAACTATACCTTTAAACTACATGTTATGTTGCAGTTCCTCATTCTTTTATATTTTACGTGCCAAAGCCAGTTTTTACTTACATTTGGCTTGGCGTATGTTATATTTTGACTTGCTGGTGTGCTGTTTTTTTTTTTTTTTTTTTTTTTTTGCGCTCATTCTCATCAAAGCTGAATCATGTCCTAATCTTATCAAATAACCACATCCCATGAATCTTTGCGTTTTCTTCCCAACTGTACATCCATCCCTCAGGTCTCTTTTTTCATTTTTTCACATCATATTAACTGTGCTAGCCGAATGTGTAAACAGCAATCTGTCTCATGTGACCAGGTGTAATCAGGCCTCTGTGTGCTTCATTACAGTAGTTTGTCTAGCCACATGACAACTGATGATTGACTGGATGATTGATTGACCGATTAGATTCAGGAGCTCCACACACTGTCAGACCTGAGCAATTACTCTCCAAGGACGATGCAATAAAACAGCATTAAAAAAATTCCTTTCCACACTCTCGTTCAGTTTTCTCATGTCAGTCCCTGGAGCCTAGCGTTTTATTTAGAGTCACTGCTAATTATGTGGATGGTTCTGTTTACTCTTCAGATCAAAGTTTCTCCTCTCTGTGTTATTCACAGTCCTTTCATTAGCATGAAAAAAAGGCCTTTCGCACCACCCCTAAGAAACCTCATTAATTAGTTTGCATGATGAGTTTAAAGATTTAGAGTTAAATCGGCCATGCTAACGGATTCCTGTCTAATTTCCTTCCACTTCCATCTGGAGTCATGTCAGTGGCCTCAAAATCAGGTAAATGTACACATCACGCTTGATGAAAGAAATAGACTGGCTATATTGTTCTTTATAATCAGAGTCAAATGACTAGCTTAATGCATGAGTGTGAGTCTGAATTGCACTGATGACACTGCACTTGATGCTGAACTAATAAAAGATAAATTACAGTGCACCTAATTGTGCCAACGGTTTTCATTTTCTTGATCATACGATGTGCAATACTGTCAGTTTCCACAAATTTGACAGATAGCATATAGAAATGTATGAGCGCAACTGTATGAGAACAATATATATATAATTGAATTCCACACATCCCTAATGAAATTACCCAAAGCGAGCATGAACAACAAAAAAAGTAAAGGACCTAATACTGAGCCTTGTGGCACATCATCATTTACCACTGTAAGATCTGATTTTTGTGCATTTATATAAACAAAGTGGTATCTATTTGAAGCCAGACATCTTGGACAGACTCAAAGGTCACTGAATGGCCAGGATAGGTGAGGGATTTCTAATTTTAAGTCATACAGACTTCTAAAAAGAGAATGATTGATTAAAATAGTAGTAGGGAAGATTACATTTCCTTGGCATTATTTCATCAGTGATGCAGTGATATGCTGATACACCACTGAACCATAGTACTGTCTCTGTAGGGTTTTTATTTGTAATGCAGTGTAGAGAAGTGTAATAAGTGCTCTGTAATCTGAAGAAGTCTTTCGAAGATGTTTTGTCTTTGACCAGAAACACCTCGCATCTGGTTAATTTTTGTAGATACTCACTTTTTGAGTAGTACAACACATGGAGCAGTTTTTTCTCTTTAGATCTCTGTGTTGAGTGGGAACTGTTTGGTGGGGAATCAGTTCTGTCCTCAAACGCTTCACTTTTGTGTGCTAATTTTGGCCCTGCTGCTAATTAACAGCTCTGTGCTGAAGAGTTTGAGCTTGCAGCCTCACAAACAGTGCCCTGCAGTGTGTGTGTGTGTGTGTGTGTTTGAATACCTGCCTGCGCGCACACACACACACACACACAGGTTTGACACCATTCTGTCAGAGCACTGTGAGAGCGAAGCTCACTATTTCTCAAACGAGCAGAGCACAAACGAACCAACAGGAAAGCGTTTCTATCACTGAATCATTCCTAACCGTCCTTCTCTCTCTCTTCCTGTCGGTCTGTCTTCAGAAACAGCTGTCTGAGTGTCCTACGGCTGTCTGGTCCCTGCCGTGACGGTTCCTGACTGTTGAAAAGCTCTTGGTTAATTAACGTGTTCTGTATTAATTCAGACATCCACACAGAGTCATTATTCACAGGAGACGTGTTATACATTTACATGGTGTCTCTGTAATTTAACTACATTTCCAGAGTTTTCAGCAGCAGCAGTGTGTGTGTGTGTGTGTGTGTGTGTGTGTGTGTGTGTTCGGATCATAGCTGCGTCTCCCTGTGTCTATATTTAGTGTGAGTGTGTTAAGAGTCTGCTGGATGTTTATTTGAGATGAAATTGAGAGCAGGTGACAGCGAGCGTGTGGGACGATCTCACGGGACTCAGTGTGATGAGGACGACTGCTGATACGCTAAAGCTTCAATCACTGCTGAGATCTCACACGCTCAGTGTTCATCTGTCTATCTGCATTATCTACCTTTCTCTGTATCTATTAGTTCTATTGTTCTGTGTTCTGTCTATCGTTATTTATTCAAGGATGAATAGGATTAAAATAGTAGAAAGGCATTTTTAGGTCATGCAAATGTGGTAGAGCTCCACTATGCCCTCAAACACACACACACACACACACACACACACACACACACACACAGCTCATTGTAAGTGAATTAATTCGGTGATCTCTCGCTGTGTTTAAGTGGGGCAGACAGCAGGGGAGGAGAAAAGAGCAATATTCATAAATCTACCACAGAACGACAGACAGAGAGAGAGAGACAGCTGGAGGAAATACGGCCAAAAATGGAAATAATGGTCTCCATAAAAAGAGGGAAAAGATGAATTAAAGAGCGGGGCGTGTGAAAGAGCAGATGAAACGAGAGAATGAAGAGACTGTGTGAAAGATTCACAGACGCGCCGCTAGTGTGCACTGTTCAACCGGTAATGACACAGACACTGTCCCAGACACACACACACACACACACACACATACATACAGATCGCTGCAGCCCCAAGAGCATCATGGGAGTAGTAGTTCTCGTGCACTGAAATGAGCTCTCTGTTACTGACATGAACTTCAAGATTACATCATCAGATAAACCAACACACTCGCTCAAACACACACACACACACACACACACTGAAAACATTACAGACAGATGGAAAAGACTTGCTTTAAAAGACAAACGTCTCTGCGGCTCACGGCGATGTTCTGGGAGAAACATCAAACCTGAGCCGTGTCACCCGTCTCACACACTGTCTGTAAACCCTGAAAGAAGCTGAAACGTTCGGCCTTCAGCAGCTCACTGTGAGTGTGTGTGTGTGTGTGTGTGTGTGTGAATGCTGTTTATGTTCTTATTAAGGCTCTATTTTGAGAGTGTAATATATTCTGTGTCTCCAGAGCTTTTCCTGTTTCCAGCAGAATTTCACTCAAGAACACCATTATCTTTCAGAGCTGCAACTCAATAACTAACCACACTCTCAGACAGTGTGTGTGTGTGTGTGTGTGTGTGTGAGTGCGTGTGTGTGTGTGTGTGTGTGTGTGTGTGTGTGTGTGTGTGTGTGTGTGAGTGTGTGTGTGTGTGTGTGTGTGTGTGTGTGTGTGTGTGTGTGTGTGTGTGTGTGTGTGTGTGTGTGTGTGTGTGTGTGTGTGTGTGTGTGAGTGTGTGTGTGTGTGTGTGTGTGTGTGTGTGTGTGTGTGTGTGTGTGTGTGAGTGTGTGTGTGTGTGTGTGTGTGTGTGTGTGTGTGTGTGTGTGAGTGTGTGTGTGTGTGTGTGTGTGTGTGTGTGCGTGTGCGTGTGTGTCGTACATCAGACGAGCTGCAGTCACAACGCTGAAGGTTTGAAGATGTTGAAGTCATGTAAATAAAGCGCGAGTGTGTGACTGTACGTGTGTTTGTTTGTAATGAAATTCAAATCACAGCTTTACGCCTGGAATTTAAACAGGTCTAAAAATAGAGGAGAGATTTGACTCCCGTCTGTCGCACACAGAGACAGCTCTGCAGCCGGACGACAGACAGATTCACAGCATGAATACAGATTGAAATGATGAAAACTTTCGGAAATCACTAACGCTCACGTGGACAAAGAAATGAGTTTCAAACCCTCATGAAAGTCCTTCAGAAACTCCTTTACTTCACAATCCTCTCTCTGTTAAACATCAGTAATCAGTGCAGGAACACAGTCTGAAGAAACCATGATCATATTTCACTTTCTGAAGAGTTTTACATGTCATTACAATGAGCTTTCAGTTCGTTCCACAAAATCTCACATTTAAGGACAAGAGCATCATTTTAATAATAAAAAGTGTCTAAAGGCCCGCACCCTGTTATGGGTCATATATATATATATATATATATATATATATATATATATATATATATATATATATATGTTCCATGTGTTATTCACACCAGCAGCACATTGCAGTGTTTTACACAGAAATCACCATAACTGCTGTTTCCACACAGTGCAGGTCTCCTTCACATCGTGATGTTTGGCTCTGAGCTGTGTTAGTTCTAGCAGCAGCTGGTTAGCACTTTAACTAGATATAACCCCTCCAGACGAGAGGACCGATAGAGAGAGCGCTGGTCACTTCACTGGTGTGTTTGTGTCTTTGTTCAGTCACCTTTGGATGTTCACAAAAATTCTAGTTTATATCTATATCTCCTGGAAGTGATGTCATTTTGGAGGGAACACTGCGGCACAAACATCGATAGATTGGTTGAGTTTTGGGAGGTTTGGTGGTCACTATTTGATCAAATAACATAAATCAGTTTGAACTTGTATCTGAGCTTGGCTAGAGCAGATTTCTGAAGGTCTGATAAACCTTTTTTATGGAAATACTTGCTTACAATATAACACTTGCATTGGCTACTCATTTTTAAACCAGTTTGAAAGGTTCTGCAGGAGAGGAATGACCCACAATCAAAAGACTTCAATAAGACAACCCAATGCACTCTGTAGATGAATATTAGTGAAAATGATTTTACTTCAGGCCAAGGAGGAAATTAAAGTGGACGTAATAGCTGTGTACGATGTCAAAAACATCAGACTTCTTCGTCCGTACAGACACTGTCCTGCGACTCAGTAAATGGCCAGAGCTGATTGGAGTGTCCTGTTCAGACTCGAGCTGTAAATCGAGTGTCATTGTTGGTCAATCTGTTGTGTGGGCTTTCAGTAAAACAGGCATTTCACACTGTGCCTTCACCAGCAGGTGCAGAAACAACCTGATTTGAAAGTAATAGACAAAGACAACAGCGTTAGAGAGGAAATCATATCAGTGACCTTGAAAACACTGAAAACACAAGCGATGAGGACAGCGGCTGCGTCTCAACGACTCGCTCAACTTCAGAGAAACATCTGAATAAAGTCACTTCATAAACATTCACCTTCATTTGTCCCACACACACACACACACACACACTGTCTGTTTTATTTCCTGCTCTGCTGCTGCTTCTCTGGTTTTCTTTTCATGTCCTCCTCGTCTCCGTCTGTTTATCCGTCAGATCGTCTCAACAGCTCCCCAATTAGTTAACAGGGAGAAGCGGACTGCTCTGAGACGTTCAAACCCAACGAGCGATACGAGATCTGCAATTCAGATGTGAGACAGAGACAGACGGACCGACGGATAGATGGATAGATAGATAGATGGATAGATGGATGGATGGATGGATGGATGGATAGATAGATAGATAGATAGATAGATAGATAGATAGATAGATAGATAGATAGATAGATAGATAGATAGATAGATGATAGATAGATAGATAGATATATGATAGATAGATAGATAGATAGATAGATAGATAGATAGATGATAGATAGATAGATAGATAGATAGATAGATAGATAGATAGATAGATAGATAGATAGATAGATAGATAGATAGATGATAGATAGCAGGTGCAGGTTCAGATCCTCAGGAGTGAAGTGTTATTGATTGTGATCTAAGTGTAGTTTCTGTGTTTATTAGCCGGTGTTCTGCTGATCTCTGCCGCGCATCGCTCTCTTCTCCACACAAGCACAGCTTCCTCTGTTGTTTCCGGCAGATTTGTCTCGGTCGGCTGTAGCTTTGCTCTGCTGAGTTTATGTTCTTATGTCCGTCCTCTGTCAAAGTTAGTTCTGAGAGAAGAAACATTACAAAGCACAGCTTTACAACACGATGCAGATGTGCTGGTAACAATCCTCATCCTGCATTTATCTTCTCATCTGAAAGATCTTTCTGTCATGCCGTGATCCTCTTGGTTAAGAGAGTTTTCAGGAGTTTATTGCTAATGGTTCAGCTTTGAGATTTTTGTGAGAATCAATATTTCTCAAAGGAGCCAGTTTGATCGAAAGAGCGAGTGAGTTACTTTATTTTCTCCTTTAATCTCTCTTTTGGGCCCTAGCTAATCTCTCTCAGTCTGCTGTGTGTGTCTAGCTCAACATGCTAATGCTAGCACCTTGCTCTTCCAGAGATTCATCCCATCCAATGGCATCTCGTACCTCTGGGATCTGACTCCAGCTACGGAGATCTCCAGGTGTTAAGGACCTTCTCGTGTCCATCGGCACAGCAGATTCTCATTACATGAAAACACCATCAATGCTAAGACATCTCTCTCAGTCTCATCAGCATGTCTCATCTGACTGCAGGTCAGTAATTGACTCATATGTGTTTCAGGAAAAACATCTGGGACAGAGCTGATGGTCGGATGAAACACGGCCTCCGTCGAGTCTCCTGAAACGTTCCTCTGAGTCTCTGTCTCTCAGCTACCTGTCCCGATAATTGGCCGCTTATGTGTTTTGTGTGTATTATTTGAAGTCGTTTAGGTAAGAAGACGTCTGTTAAGATCATAATTAGTTTCTACTCGAGGGAGATCTTCGCATCAGATCTCTCTTTATTGTAATTTAGTGAGCTGGAGAGGCAGCAGATGGCACCTGATCCGGATCCGGCTGCTTTCCTCTGACGATCTTCCAGCGTCCCGTTCTTGTGCGGAGTCCAGACTCTGGTTAAAATCTAACTGACACTAAAAATATTAGAAGCTTTTTTTGTTGATTTGAACTAAAGTTACTGTAAGTAACAAATAAATTAGAAGAAATACAAACATTAGAAATGTTGCAATGCAGCTTTATTAAATCATTTTAAACCTGCAGCAGTACAATAACTAACTGAAAATCATGAGGTAAAAATAAATCAACTCTAAATAGCAATATTTAATAGTTCACCCCAAAAAGAAAATAACCTCACCCTCAGGCCATCCAAAATATGATTTTGTTTCTTCATCAGATTTGGAGGGTTGTTATAGATTATTAACTCATACTTTAAAGGAAAGTGACAGCTTGAGATTGTGAATGTCTTAATGCTGGATGTGTTTCAGGTTTTGTCTTCTCCAGATGTTCACTGATGGACTGGAGTGCTGTGGATTATTGTGATGTTTTTATCAGACTCTCATTCTGACGGCACCCATTCACTGCTGAGCATCCATTGATGAGACACTGATGCAGTGCTGCATTTCTACAAACCTGATGAAGAAACGAACTGAGGATGAGGATGTTTCTCAGCACATTTTCATGTTTGTGTGCACTATTCCTTTAAAATGATGCAATAAAACTATAAACACTTAATACACTGTCCTAGTGGTTTATGTTCTCTGGGCTGGTTCATATGTTTTTTACTTTAACATCTTAAACAATAGTGTAGGCATATATGCATGATGTACACAAAAATGACACTGTTTTGAACCTATACTATCTATAGTTTAATATTTAACAGTGTATGGTGAACATATTCCTGCTGTAGGATTTTTCAGGATCATCATGTTCTCACCATGAGCTGTAAGATTTGAGATTTAGCTAAATGATCCTCAATTTTTTCACAACTGCTGCAAAAATCCTGGCCGAAGCGCTTTGAAAGTCCCTGAAAGTTCCTGCATTATCCAGTAAACCCCTGGAGAAACATGCCGTTCCAGGAAAGCCTCAGGAAGCAGTGGAAAAACTCGAGCGAATCGGACCATAAATCACCTCCGGATGCATCTGAAGCGACGCGATCACACCAGAGCCAGATTTGTCCCAATAATGTACTGGTAGATTGCTGACCAATATAGCTGGCATAATGTTTTTTTTTTTTTGTTTGTTTTTTAGCTTGATTTTGTTAATCAAGTTAACAAAAGTTCAATCAGTTAAATGTGAGGTATCTGTGATATATGAGCTTATCTAAGGTCAGGAGGACCGCAGACGGCAGAAGCAAAAACACACTTTAAAAGCTTTTTTTCCAGTATGTTCTGTGGAGTCGGTTTGCTGCTAATCACACACTAAACATGTCAATCACAAGATCATTTTGCTCCATCGCTGCAGAAACCTTCACTTCTGACACAACCACAGACACACACAGCCACAGGAGAGACCATGCAGCTCTCAAACCCTCCATCACACACAGCAAGACATCTGAAGACTGAGCGATGGATGGAAAGAAAGAAAGAAAACAAGGATGAATGCAGTGATCTGATATCAGACAGCAAACTGTTTCCAGCATGTTAATTTTGTTTAATAAACATAATAATATTTTGTGAATGCTGTCCTCACAGATGTCTAATTAGTTTAAATGAACAAGAGAACTGAAATCAAACTGTAATTGCCTGGCAGATGTTAGATGGGAGACAGAGAGAGAGAGAGAGAGAGAGAGAGAGAGAGAGAGAGACTTTTTGACTTTTAACATCTCTTTAATTACAATCTATACCAGAAATGTATACACCTTCAACATCTTAATAAATAAATAACAAAACCTTATAAAACTCTTTAAGAAAAATTTAAAAAAAACATCTTTTACAGCAATACATCACATCCTCCCTCTTCATTGGGTTTACATAGAACATTTTCAACACCCCATAAATAGAAAAAAGAATCAGTATCATTCACCAGTTCATAATACTTATACTCCATAACCAGCCTACTCTTTACCAGAGCTTTGAACATGTCCAAAGGATCATTTTCACTATTGGACTGCACTTTTCTCTTTCTTGTCAGCCACATTGCCATTTTTGCCATACCAAATAAAACATTTATCAGGACAATTTTTATTTTATTTGAGGTGCTATATTTTGGACCAAAAATAAAAAAACTATTTGTAAAAATAAAACCAAAATCATGACTCAGGTTATTTAACACACCCATAATTCCTGCTAGCCTGGGACATCCAATAAATATATGAAACACTGTTTCTGGTAGCCCACAAAACAAACACTCTTCTCCTTGCAAAGGATTGAGATGAACTTTATAACGGTTTGTTGCTAAAATCCAATGAGAAATCCTCCATTGCAAATCTCCACTTCTTTTCTCAATTGGTTTCTTATACAACGTCCTCCAACATCCTTTTGGAGAGGCCTCTGATTCAAGTAAATTAGTCCATTTGGTCTCTGGAATATCTTGCAATGCTCTTAAATTTAAATATTTCACGCATACCAGATAAAATGCCTTCTTTGATATTGTGTCAAAATGACCAATTTCAGGTATTTTAAAAGACAGTAATCTTCCATCAGCCTCCTGCCAATCTCCTACATTTACACCCACCCTGATGCTGGGGAAAACAGTTTCAACCATTTCTGCTTGCACAGGTACAGTAAAACACTCCTGCAATTCAGCTAATAATTTTTCAACAATCCTAACAGAATGAACACCAATCCTCGAGGCCAGTTTTTCCGCAGCAATCCATTTGCCCCCCGACTGAAGCTGCCCGATTTTACATATTCCTGCTTTAACTAAGCTTGCACATACCCCTTTAGATTTTAACATCCCACTAGATGAAAGAGGATTAAAAATCAAAGGTTCTTCCAGCACCCACTCATGGGTTACTTCGGACAGCTCTCTTTTAACAATAAATATTTGCCACACATTTAAGACTGATTCATAAAAAGAAGGGAGTCCATTAAAATCTACTTCCTTCAAATTCATTAAGAATAGGTGTCTATCCAGGTTCATCCGCCCAACTCTTCTTAATAAAGCACAAGCTATTTCAGTCCAGTTCTGCGGCTGATTATATAGGAGTCTTTTCACAATCTGTAGTCTGAACGCAGCGACCTTGGACTTAATGTCCATGAGGCCTTGACCTCCTTCACTTAACTGCAGGTACAGTACTGATTCTCTTAGCCAGTGTTGTCCATTCCAAAAAAAATTTACCAACACTCTCTGAATTTCTTTTATAAAACCATCTGGTGGATTTAAAACAATTAATTTATGCCATAAAATAGAGGCCGCAAGATTATTAATGACCAGTACTCTCCCTCTATATGATAATTGAGGTACAATCCAATGCCATTTTGATAACCTCTTACAAATTTTATCATTAACGCCTTCCCAATTTTTCCTTTGGTATTCTTCTGAACCTAAAAAGATGCCTAAAAACTTGAATCCATTTTTTTCCCACCTTACATTTCCAGGGATAACAGGTTTTACATTGATATGACCACATTCCTCTTTTTCAGTGCACCAAAAAGCTTCGGTTTTGCTCCAGTTCAGTTTAGCAGAAGATGCTCTCTCATATAAAGAGATACTGTAAGTAACAACATCAATATCTCTTTGATCTTTCACGATCACAGTTATGTCATCTGCATATGCTGTTAACTTAAACGCATTGCAGCTACCATCTACCTTTAGACCAGACATTTCTCTTCTCAACATGCATAGGAGTGGTTCCGCTGCTAATGCGTATAACTGACCGGATAGTGGGCATCCTTGTCTTATGCCTTTAAGCAAACTTATTGGTTTACTTAAAACACCACCTATTTTTAGAATACAAGAGGCATTCAAATATAAGAGTTTGATCCATGACATAAAACCTTCTCCAAACCCAAAAGCAGTCATTGTATCATACAGAAAACCATGATCCACTCGATCGAATGCTTTTTCCTGGTCTAGGAACAGTAAACCAACATTCACTTCTTGTAGTTTAGTATAATCTAAAATGTCCCTGATCATAAAAATGTTATCATATATGGATCTTTCTGGTATGCAATAGGATTGATCTTGATGTATTACGTCTCCTAATACAGTTTTCAGCCTATTTGCCAACACTTTAGCTATTAGTTTATAGTCCGTTGTAAGAATTGACACAGGCCTCCAGTTTTTAAGATCACTCAAGTCCCCTTTTTTGGGTAATAATGTTAATACTGCCCGTTGGCAACTTGTGGGAAGGCGTTTTTCTTTAAAACACTCTTGGATCACCTCATACAAATCTTTTCCGATGTAGTTCCACATAGCTTTAAAAAAGTCCACTGATAGTCCATCGATTCCAGGGGCTCTTCCCGCCTTCATCTGTTTAACGGCATCAGTCAACTCCTCAAATAATACAGAACTGTCCAAACTCTCCCTCTGTGTTTTAGTGAGAGAAGGCAACTGCTGCAGAATCTGTGATACACATTCAGGATCCGTTTCTTCCTTTCTATACAAGTTTGAGTAAAAGTCCACCGCAATCTTTCTCATTTCTTTTGCCTCAAAAGTCTTTTGTCCATCGGGTTTTGTCAGACAATACATTCCATTTTGTTGTTTTGACACCTTTTCTAAATTAAAAAAATATGCAGTGGGAGCGTCGATCTCATGAACAGACATAAATCGTGATCTTATAAGGGCACCTTTTGCCCGCACTTGCAACAAATCTTCTAGATGGCGTTTCTTTTCACCCAACATGCCAGCTGAACATGCATTAGATTCCTGAATCATTCCAGATGTAATGTATAAAATCTCTTTTTCTATTTCAGAAATTTTCTGTTTTATTTTCCTTGTTGAAAAACATGAATACTGCTGACAAAATATTTTTATTTGTGTCTTTCCTATTTCCCACCATTGTATCAAATTATCAAAATCCTTTTTTTTAGAAACCCATTCCTTCCAAAACATTTCAAATTTCTCAATGAACTCTTTTTCTTTCAACAATGCAGTATTAAATTTCCAATATGGACTTTTAAATTTAGCTTGATTCAAAACAATATTCACTGTGATAAAATTGTGATCTGATAGACAACATGGAACAATATCACACCCCATTATTCTATTTTTTTCAGCACACTTGACATAAAACCTGTCCAGTCTGGCTACACTTATCCTTCCCTGCGAAACTTTGGTCCATGTAAAGTGCTTCACCTCTTTATTCCTGTCTCTCCATACATCTACCAAATCATTCTGAACTATAAAACTTTTTAAAACAGCAGCTGATACAGGATGTGGTTCTTCATTATTCCTATCTAAAAGAAAGTTAAGAGAACAATTCCAATCCCCACCAATGATTAACATACCATCTAAAGTGTAGCTTTTTAAAAACTCTCCTAATTTTCTAAACATGATTATTTTATCTGCCCCTTTATTTGGAGCATAAATATTAATAAAAACGAATATCTGATTTTCAACTTTTGCTTTCACCATCAAAATACGTCCTCTCTCTATTTCTGTTTCTGATAAAATGTTAACATTAAGATGAGTTGCAAATAAAATAGCTACACCTGCACTAACATTTGTGCCATGGCTTAAACAGAACTTTCCTTCCCACCACAAATTTAACTCCGATTCATTTTTTATATCACTGTGGGTTTCTTGTAAAAATATTACTTCTGAGTCTTTAAGCCTAAGAAACTCAGAGACTAAAACTCTTTTTCCTCCATCCCTTAACCCATTAACGTTCAAAGATCCTAATCTAAGAATCTGCATGACAGGGAAGATGGAAAAAATCAAATGACAGAAAAGAAAAACAACTATTAGGATATATCCCACACCCATGTGCTTTATTTTTTCCATTTTGACAATTTTGCGTTTTCTTTCTGAGTTTTACGTACGTTTGTTAGAAACTTTTTCAGTCGAAATCGTTTCTGTTTTGAAATGACCTCGTAACCCGTCGACTTATGTGCTTTCACCACGGATTTTATAAACTTATTAACATCTGGGAAATATTTTGCAACATCAACTTTTTTCCCTTTAGTTAAATCCAGAAAAGCATTTAATTCTTCGACAGAGTACACCTCCTCCACCGCTTGACTACAATCAATCTCCGAGAAAACCGAACAATTGTCACTATCCTCCAAGTCTTCATCACTGTTTTCACCCTCCATAACCACATTATTCTGTAGCACGCTAACACTCGCAGCCTCTTCAACATACACACATTCCTTCTCCTTAACAACATCCACTACATCCCCCAAAACAATCGCGCCCACAGCCTTATCACCAGCTCGCATAGATGAAATAAACTCACTCACCTCCGACTTTGAGCTTGGATCTAAAGCACTCTTCTCGGGTGGAGAACCAGGCTGAGGTATAACGCTGGGTTTCTCTGCCGATACCGTAGCCTCAGAATCGTTCTCGTTAACCGCGTTTATCTTTTGTTTTTTCCCAGCAATCATTACATCCTTTGCAACTATGGGCCTTTTTTCTTTATCTTGACTTTCGCTTTTTTCGCTTTGCACTGTTTGCTTTTCTGTTTCGTTTTTTTCATTTTCTGATTGTATCTTATGCGGGCACGTGAACTTTTTATGTCCTAAATCCCCGCATTCGTAACACCTCAAGCTATTCGTTGTTGCAAAAATCATATAGGAACTGTCCCCATGTTGAATACGAAACGAGATGTCCAGTTCCTTAGATTGCGCGTTTAACAACATGAAGACTTGTCTTCGAAAAGACAGCACATGTTTTAAAGCTGCGTTCTTGCACCCGAGCGGCAACAATTTAATGGATCCAGCAAACTTTCCAAAGCGACTCAGTTCTTTCATAATTTGCTCGTTGGAAATGAATGGCGGAGCATTTGAAATAGTAACCCTGGTAGCAGGTGCGCGCAAAGGCGTTACTTGCAACAGTGAATCGGCAACAACAATTCCCTTTTCAACAAGGCTGTTTACGAATTTTTCATCTTTTAAAAACACCACTACCGCCTTGTTCATTCTGGATGCTGATGCTATATTTTCGTGCCCCACAATCTCGCCCATTGCTAACAGGACATCTTCTACGGTAAAACCTTGATCCGAGAACACTTTACACCCATTTTTGATTGATAACCCCGGCGTTCTCTCGCCTAGGAGAGACGCCATGGCCTTAATTAAATCAATAAATTACCCCAGTTTTTTGTATTTTTCCCCCTTTTTCAAAACCATAAAAAAAGTGATAAAACAAAACAAAACAAAACAAACAAACAACAAAACAACAAAAAAAAAAAAAAACACAGAAAAAGAAGTTTAAACTTGAAAACAAACTTCAAACCGTGCCGCTCTCACCCCCCACACCACACTTCCGCTCCCAGAGACAGAGAGAGAGAGAGAGACAGAGAGAGAGATCATCTTTGAAGTTAAAGTGAACAAGATACACACTCACACCAATTCTGGGTAACTAGTGCAACACACAAGATAAGAATAAAACATGCCAGGCTTTTCATGTAGTGTCCAAATGTGTCTCAAAGTTCAGATCCCAAACCTAATATACAATTATAAGAAAAATCGCACCTGGAATTATTCTATCAAATATTATTACAGTCTAAAATTTTGGTTTCCTACATGAATACATGTTAAAATAAAATGTATTGTATTTGTTGATTTGCTGATTTCTGATTTTTATCAATGATGAAAACGGTTCTGCTGTTCCAATTTTATTTTATTTATTTATTTATTTATTTTTATTTTTTTGTTCTGTAGCCCTTATTGTATTTGCTTGCTTTCTTATTCTTCTTTTTCATCACCAGTGGGAGTCAATGGAAGCCTATGAACAGAAATCTCACATTAAGGCTCAATCCCAATTCTACCCCTTAGCCCTCCCAGATAGCCCTTCAAATGAGAATGTTTGGGGAACGAGAATGCCCACACCGCCAGACTTCAAATTTCTGCCTAGTGTGGAAGAGCACAGCTAAAGCAAGAGAGGGAGACAGGAGCCTGACAGTAATCGGGGACAACCCATCCAATGGCCAAACTTCAGAAGGAGTGAGTGTTGACCCCCAGGAGAAGGAAGATCAGAGGACTCGATAGGATAGATTCTTGATCACCACTTAGCATAAGCTTCTTCTGGCCGGAGGCCTCAGCCTCAGCACACCATGGAGGAAACATGTAATCAGAGGTTTTTGCCAACTGACTGGCCACCGAGAGGGGTGCGGTAGGCCACCATGGCCGCCACGTAGACCTTCAGGATGGAGTGGGACAACCCTGCGGAGAGCCTGCAGGAGCTCCAGCACTGTACCCACCGGGCAGTTAAAAGCTTCCACTTCATGGCATACAGTTTCCTCATTGAGGGAGCTCTGGATTGGAGAACTGTCTCAACAACCTCGGTTGAGGGACCGGAAGCTGAGAGTTGTGCCTCCTCAGAGACCACACTTACAGCCTCTAAGCTCCATGCGGGGGCGTACCCTCTGCCTGCGAGAGGAGATCTCTCCTGACGGAAACCTCCCATGGAGTACTGTCAAAAAGAGAAATCAAGCCCGGGTAACATACCCGGTCCGGCCAAAATGGGGCTACTAACAGCAGCCGGACTCTGTCCCGGCGCCCTCTCTCCAGAACTCCTGGGAGCAGAGCATTCGGGAGAAAAATGTACAGATGAAGCCTCAGCCACGTCTGTACCATGGCGTCCAGCCCCAGTGGAGCTGGATGAGTCAGAGGAAGCCAGGGGGACAGTGCAATGTCTCTTGAGTCGCAAACAGATCCACCCGAGTCTGGCCAACCTCTCAAACTCTGCTTCATCACCTCGTTGTAAAGCCGCCATTCCCCAGGTCTCGGCCCCTGCCTCAACAGGATGTCTGCTCCCAGGAATGTGGACTGCTCTCAGTGAGAGGGGTTCACCCTGGGACCACACAAGGATCTGGTACACTAGTTTGTATAAATGGCATGAGTGCAGAACTCCTTGGTGGGTGATGTAAGAGACCACCGCTGTGTTGTCGGTGCGCAACACATGGTGACCTCTTAGGTCTGGGAGAAAGTAATGTAGTACTCGAAGCACAGCCAGCATCCTCGGGCAGATGACATGCCATGTCGGATGGCAGCCACTCCTCAGACCGCGGGCAGGGTGGCCACTCATTACCGCACCCCAGCCGGTGAAGGATGAGTCTGTCGCTAGCATTACGCGGTGACAAGGAGCTCCCAGCACTGGGCCCTGAGACAAGAACCAAGGTTTTCTCCACATGTCTAAGGCACGTAGGCACCGCTGCGGGAACTTTAGCATGCGAAGTGGGTTTCCCGTTGGTCTTGAGCCACCACTGTAGGGGTCTCATGTACAGCGGGCCAATAGTATTCACATTGGACGCAGCTACCATCTGACCCAGTCTCTCTGAGACTGCTTGACATTGAGTGACCGGCCTTCTCTCACTCTCGCGACTGCAGTTAGGATCGACTCGATCCTAGCAGGTGACATATGTGCCTGCATCGTGGTCGTATCCTACACCATGAAAATGTGGGGTGAGAGTGCAAGGCCAGAGGAAGATCCATATTGGTAGGCTTTTACCCCCAAAAGCAAACCTCAGGAACTTCTAATGAAGAAGGATGGAGATAAGTGCATCTTTTTGATAGATCGTGACACACCAGTCCTCGGACTTGGTCTGTGCAAGCATGCTGAAATTCAGTCCCTGACTGAGCGGTTCAAAAAGCACAGATCTATAAAAGTACACAACAGTGTTGGCAGATCGATCTCCTGAGGGCACTGAGGAGAGACGGGCACTGTGTAATGCGGGGTACATCGTTCTTCACCAGAGCGGCCTGCCCTCCGAGGTCCTGAGCCGCAGCATCAGGACTCTCATAGCTGAAGTCTCCTAAAAACAATGGTCCTCAGACCCACATCATCTGCTAGGAAGACTAGATCAGGACCCCGTGAAGCACACTTGGCAGGAGCTCCCACACTGCCATGTGATCTCCTAAGGGAACCAGTCTCGCGAGACTGGCCTCTGGTGCACCTAAAGCCACTAGCTTGGTGCCCTGAAGCGGCAGACCAACAGGGGACGACCGTACTAGCTGCTGTAGAGACCTCCATAGGGGTAACGAGCCTCTTAGCACTACTATGTTTCTGGGCAGTAGCTGAGAGAAGCACTCGCCGGAGATCGCTGTGCCCTGGCAGGGTTAGTAGAACGATCTCCTGAGGCCACTGAGGCCACTGAGGAGAGACAGCCACCGTGTAATGCGGTGTACACCACTCTTCCCCAGAGGGAGCTGGCCCTCAAAACATCCTAGGCCTTAGGCATCAGGACGTTATGATGAAGGCTATCCAGCGAAAACGATGGTCTGCAGAACTGCTTTCCACTAGAAGCCTTCGGCCTGGGAGCGCCACTCTGACTCTAGCGACTGCGGAGTACAAAAGTGACACCCCCGGCACGAGGGGCTGGAACACGGTTGGGACTGCTCCGCCCAGCAGCCCCTGACAGCCTCAACCTCCTCCGAGGAAGAGCGGTACACACGTGTTATCACACAAGAAATTACATCCCTAGAGCCCCTGTACATCTAACTTAACATAGTCAGATAAATATGTAATTTTATTCCTCAGAATTAAACGTAGTCTACAACCAGACAAGTCAACACGGCCTGGTGTAGAAAAACTCACATAAAAATGAAACAATGTAATACATGGGTTGCCTCGGCAGCGCGCATGTCTTTTTAATTTTATTATTATTATTATTATTATTATTATTATTATTATTATTATTATTATAATAATAATTATTATTATTATTATTATTATTATTATTATTATTATATTATTCTCAGTCACACAAACAACATCAATCTCCTCAGAGAAAGATGAATGCTGCAGCGAGCTCTGCTTCCAAAAACGAAGAAACTGCAGCACGGTTTCCAAGCCTCAAGAACAAGCTCTAGATCTAGTGAACACGGGTGGAGATAGGACGAGCCGCCTCCAACCTGTTCACCAGATCATGTGCGATGGTATGGTGAAAATAATCCACATCGGATCAAGTTATTTCAAACATTCGCTGCTGACTGAAAGTGAGTTTTGAGCTCAGCTTATTTTAAAAAGTCTTTAATGCTGGTGTTATAGCTCTTATCTTTCTGAATTGATCCGCAGCGCAGACGCTCTCCAGACACGGAGAAACTCCACCTTTGTTCATAACCCATCCTCTAGCCCCAGCTTGCCCGCTTTTGCCCAAAGTTTTCGTCTGGCCAAAGAACCCTGGCCGTTGGCCCCTAGAAAGTTCCGATGAGGCACGGTCAAGCCCCAGAAGTGACAGTAGAAACGTGACTGGCCCTGGACGCACTAGCATGCCCGGTTTAACCCTGACAGTGAAAACTTGGCTACAAAGAGCTCTCCTCAGCAGCCCAAAGAGTGTGGACAAACTGAGAGACATAATGTGCTTCGCCACAGGCCAGAAGTGCTGCGACAACTGTGATTGTTATGCTTGCTGGACATGCTGGATTTCCTGTGCTTGCTGCACTTTTGTTGCTTGGGCCGTATTGCACTGTACAGCTGTATCGTATTACTGTTTATCTGTCAAATACATGCAGACTTGATGATCAGAAAAAAACTTCTTTGTAATCTCAAGGGTTCAAAAGCTACATATGTAAAAGTACAAAAAAGTGTGATTCTTCGGGGTTTCTCGATCAAACACTTTATCATGTGGTTATTAATTGCTGTCTAAATGCATGATCAACACTAATGTTTTATAAAGTCAAACACAGTCTTCTGTGTGAAGATGAATAAAACACACTGATGATCTCATGGGCTCAGCATTCTCCGAATAAAAATCTGCCTTGCTGCGAAAGATCAACACCTTTACACCATTACCAATCATCCTCTCTCACACACACAAACTCACAGGTTTTATAAACTCTTCTCGGCTCAACTTTCTTTTCATCGTCTTTTTTTTCTTTTTTCATGGCATCAGGGGAGTAAGACGTGAGAAGCACACACACGCAGACGTGAGAAGATGCAGGATCTTGGCGAATAAAAACAGTGAAAGGCTGTAAATGAATGTTCATCACACGTTTGGAGCGAGATCGTGAGAGAATGTTCTAATTTTAAACCCTCTGCGTTCTCGCCAGGGCCCGATGTGTTAGCGAGCCAAAACTTCATCAGAACTCAACACAACTTGCTTGCTGGCTCTCAGAGGAAGGTGGACAACACGACTCTCATGTTCTCGTGGCGTTTAATGATCTCACACACATGTGAACACGCAGAACGATGGCCTGGACCCACGGCTGACAAACACTCACTGTGACTGAAACACTTCAAACTCATTAACGGCTCCTAACGGACACATTCTAACGTGGACTAAAAGCAAGTTGATTTCTGATAGAGAAACACAGATGTTTCCTGGTTCAATAACTCTCATTTATTATCAGTGTGTTTAAAACTGGCGAAAACAGATGGCATTTACACCATATTTGCATACACAGCCTACATGTATTTTTATTTTTATTATTATTATTAATTTAATTATTATTATATTTACTAATATTGATATATTTGCCCTGAGAGTTTTATTTTAGCAAGTTTTGCATTACAGCTGTTTTTTCAAAGTATGTGCTTTCAGCACATGTAGTTGATGCAAGCATACATACATGCATACATAAATATTAATTAATTCATTCATTCATTTATTCATTCATTTCTGTGTGTACTTGCTATCACACAGTATAGTTGTGTGTGGAGTGGAATTGTTTAAAGGTCCCATGACATGTAAATGTCACTTTATGAAGTTTTTTAACATTACTAATAGTTCCCCTATCCTGTCCTCCAGTGGATAGAAATGCTGATAGGTGTAAGCCAGGCCCTGGGTGTCCTGCTCTGTCTTTGGGAAAACGAGAGCTCAGATGGCCGATCTGGAATCTTCCCCTTATGATGTCATACAGGGAAAGGTTACCGCCCCTTTCTCTGCCTTGCCCGCCCAGATGGATTCAGTTTATTTCTTACATTTACTTCAGCGTTACAAACAGACTTTTACGATATTGATTGGACAGCACTGCCCCAATCAGTGAGTAACAGTGTTCATTAATGCCTGATCTGTGATCAGTGATTTCTGATGTGTAGCTAATTATTCAAGTTCGCACAGACTTTCTTTCTAAATCGTTTAATTCTGTTTATGCATCAGTGAATCAAGCCAGTGACTAAACGATCAACTTCACATTGTTTCTCTTAGTAGCATAGCATGAAACAAATCTGTTATTTAAATTGTGATTAAACTACAGAGAGTGATTAAAGAAGCTCCCTTTATATTGTTCGGAGCTGTCAATCACACATCGCGAGTATATCTGCACACTTGCCCAAACTGCCGTTATAATCAAAGACGCTGTTATGCTGCACAAAGAAGCTCTTACAGTATTCATATCGATACTGTGTTTGCTGTTAGTTGTGGTGAAAGCATTTTGTGAGAGAAAATGCTTCAATGACGAGATCACTGCATTAATGTGATAAACAGACTCTGTCTACTCAATGCTCATCACTGCAGCCTTTCATGTGATGGGAAGAGATCTAAAACATAAAGCTATAATCAACACTTCCACGATCCCTTAATCTCAACAGCAGTATTAGTAAAAAAAAAAAAAAACATAGTAAAAGTATCAGAGAGGGGTTCCTCGTGTAATACGAATTTTGAATGCAAAGATGTCAGCCAATCACAACAGAGTATCACAGCAGACACGCCCCTCGAACAGAGCATTCAAAATAGAGGGATAAAATCAGGATATAAAATTGCCTTTTATTTCTACATTTTAAATGTAAAAATCATACTAACAATATAAGTGTACCTCAAAAAAAAAAAAAAAAAAACACATTACAAAAAAGAAAATAATCCACATCATGGGACCTTCAAGTTTAGCAGTGTAAACACACACACACACACACACACAGACGTGTTCAGCAGGGTCTCCATATTTAATTTTTGCGGTCAATCACCTGTAAAATCAATGTTTGTGCTGAAGATCAGTTCTGGAGCAGGTTTTCCAGTCTTTTCCTGCAAGCAGCGGATCTGTTTCTGACAGATGATGTGTCAATCTGTTACCATGACGACGCCCACCATCTCTGACCTCATTGTAGTTTGGTGGCGTCATTATTTGTTAACGTTCCAGCAGTAAAAATGTTTCTTTTCTTTTTTTTCAATGCCAGAATGGTAGGCAGAGATCATTAGCAAAGCGCCTCACAAAGCGACACAGATCGATTCCGTTCTGGGCCTCGGATGGCTTTGGGCTCATGGAGAAGCTGCCGGTGAAGTGTGGCTAATGAGCTGGAGAGAGACTGATTTTCTCAAAAATGACACTGTTTACTCAGTAAATGCTTTTAAATCAACATCATCATCTCCAGGATAATAAATGCTCATACGCTTTGTTCCAAAACCAAGTGCGCTGCCTACGTAGGGACCATGTGAAGACATTGTAGACATCTGTTCCAAATCACACGCAGCTTCATTATTCTGCAAACCGAGAGAAATGTCAGTTCTTCCTGATCTTTCAGTAAGAGTTTAGAGCTCCAGACTGACTCGTTCTGAAGTTCAGTGATGGTTATTACGCTGCTGATGTCTCTCGGTCACTACTGCTTCATTTGTTGCTTTTACTTTAATATTGTCTTGTTGGATTTGTAGCCTCTTTTCTTTCCTTTTCATCATCAACTATAGATAGTATCTATACACACACACACAGAATACAGTCTAGTGTTTCTCCATAGTGTGCCGTGTATCATCCAGATCCGGATCCGAGTGAGTGCTCACTGTGACGCAGCGTGAAGCTCTCGCTAATTTATATCCATTCATCTTTCAGTGCACAATTAACATTTCCCCCAACAGACTGTCATCTTGTTTAGAGAGACGATGTATGACCAGCTAAAGCACAGACAGCAGCGACGCACACATTTATACAGATCACATTACAACCATCCAGCCGTCAGAAATCACAGCACTCCAAACATCCATCATCTCATCTTGGCTTTCACTTTAAAAGCATTGTTCTAGTTTCTCCTCTATCACTGATATCATTTATGAGTCATGTCAAGTTACTCATACTATCAAGAGCAGAAAGAGAATCACGGAACAGAAGCCCAAGTCACAAAATTAGGTTATAAAAACATATAATAAAACATATAAATACAATATCCAGTTTTCTAATGTAACTAGAACACTATTTACAGGTTTTTAAAATGTTTCTTACAACAGTTTACTATCTTTATTCTCACCCAAAGTACAACATCATTTGAATGTTTATTATTAATATCCTAATTACGCTTTCTCTGCAATGAGAACATTCAAGTAGAAATATAATAAGGATGATCAAAGAATGTTGATCTCAGAACATTTTGTCATATCACAATAACATATATATATATAAGAACAAAAAAAGAATGTTTTGTCCCAACGTTTATATCATTTGTTAATAAAAATGTTAGTGAAGTTTGAGAGAATGTTCGCTGTTAGCTTTGAGTTCTGAGGTCCTGAGCTCGATGTAAGAATAAGAGAATCTACACAATACATAAATATAATTGTGCTTGAAAGATATATTTTGATCTGTATATTTTTAGTGCTGTATCATATCATCATCATGTTCACTCAATTTTAAAACTTAAGGGGCTTTTACATCTTTTGTGGTCTTTAAGTACTTCCTCCAGATATCATCTTCAAGTGCCACATATAGCTTCATCTGTATTTTTTCTTCCATGGCATATTGTGGGAATGGCCTTTGCAGAAACGTGGCCATGTCAATCAGACTGTGATCTCACAGCACAGCTTGTCTGTCCTCAGCTGCTCATAAATAAAACAGCTCAGCCAATTATTCTGAAAAACTCACTCACTCGTCATTTCCAGCTGCTTTATCAATCACACAACTCCACCCACTCATTAAACCACACAACCCCACCCACATCATCAACCACCCACTCAATAAACCACGTATCTCCATCCAATTAATTCACTACCCACTCATTAAACCACGCAGCCCCACCCACTTCATCCAACACCCACTCATTAAACCACGCAGGCCCCGCCCACTTCATCCTACACCCACTCATTAAACAACACAGCTCTGCCCACTTTTTCTTCAACTCCACCAATTTTCCCAGTCAACGATCGTAAGTGTTTCGAGTTATTCAAACCTTTTCACTTCCAATAATGGCCACAAATCTGTGTTTTTAGAATGATAAAAGCTTTTTTAGTGTAGCCTAGTGTTGCATTGGGTCACGTTTATCATATAACACGGATAAAAGCATATATACTCTCAGTTTATTAGCATTTCAATAGTATATGATTATGATGAACTTTATTCTTGAAAAGATGGCACTTTATTAAGCAGTATATAAAAAGTGTTTCTGTTGCTCATGAAAATGTTTCTGAAACATATGTGTATTTGACAAATATTGCATTTTATTCACATCTGTGATAAAGTATGCAAACACCGCATGAGTGTCACTAACGGGAGCAGCTTTAAGTCAAAAGCACCTGTATTCATCCACTCATTCATCCACACAGCCTCAAACATTATTTTAACTACACTGCTTCGCCTTCTTTTCCATCAACTCCACCCACTTATTTTCACACACTTACTCAACCACACTTCTCCACCCACTTTTTTTGGACTCCACTCACCCATTTACACCTATGTAATCACATAGCTCCTCCCACTCATAAAACATATTGCTCCACCCAATTATATTTGTCTCCACCCACTCGCTCATCCACTGTCCTTTTCACTTACTCAACCACAGAGCTCCACCCAAGCATTAAACCACACTGCCAACACTTTTCCACCTACTTTTCCATTGACTCCACCCATTAACTTATCCACTCAGTCATTTTCACCTACCTACTCAATCACACAACTCCACCCATTAAATTCTGTTAAATATTGTCTATTTAATCTTCACCCTGGTTCGCTCTGTTTGTGTCGCTGCTAAAGCGTCCATGTGTTCAGAGTGACAGAAGTGTAATTTCATTATACAGAGCAGCACAATGTTTGTTTGTGTGCTTTTTAAAATTCATTACAGGCTAATCAGTCTCTGTAAGCTGTGAAGCGAGTGTATCTTTGTGCACCTGTCTGAGTGTGTGAGCGCGTCCTCGTTTCTCATTAAGATCGACGCTTCCTCACCGCACGAGAAATTACTGTGTCTGATCAGTAAGAAACAAACTCTTAATGACCGACTCGTTCTCATTTACACAGCAGATTATGCTAATACAATCATAATTCACCCTCTCAGGAGCGACTAAATAACCTGTTCAAAACGCTCTTATTAAATCACTGCAGACGTTCGTGATTCTTTCCAGTCATCGCAGGAATCTGTGACGCTGAGCTCTTGCCTTAAATGCTCTTTCAATTACAGCTAGGCTTCTCCTGCTATCACGGCTCTCTGGTTGCAGCCGTTCTGATTATTTATTATGGAAAATGACCCTACACATTTATAATGCAGAGAACGTCAAGCTTTTGTTTCTGTGCACATTTATGTGCTCGTTTGACACAAATGTTTTCTAATTAGCACTTCCTGCTGCAGCGAGAGGAGCTGAACCATGATGCAAATTACTGACCCTCTAATTAAAGCCTGAACCCCCCTAAGGAAATCAAAACAACTGTAAATATTCTATATAAAGAAGATTTTAACTTTTTTTTTTTAACTGCACTGTCACAAACACCACATCCTTAATGTATTCTCATCTGCTTCTAAACAGAATTCCCCTTCGCTTGCGGATGTGAATATTTTCTGTAAGAATCAGGGTCTGATGTATGAAGGTAATACAGTAGCAAAACGAGAGCTTGTTGAACTGAATGTGAGAACTTTTTATATGAACATGGTGAAAATTAATACATTTTATTGGTAGATGCCCAACCAGTGAAAAACACCAGCCATCGTGACTTGCCAAGAAAGAAATTTGTGTTTTATGCATCTGTATCAGTTATTTGTAAAACACTGCAAACTATTTTCACTGAACATTCCTTAGCTATTACAGGATTTTAAGACACTGTATTCATTTTGACATTCAGGTATTATCTGGTAGACAAATAATTAGAGTTGTTCCGATTTCGATACTAGTATCCGAAATATCACCGATATTACTGACGGTTCTTCTTCGCTGCTCAGAATGCATTGCAAAAACAGGAAGTTGTGCTGTGTTTCCACAAGCAGCCCCTGTTTAGAGCAGCAAAGAAGAAATGAAAACGCGTTAGCAGCACTGATCTATATATGACTGGATCGCTCATCGCATTCTAAACTGCCAACAGACAGTGAAGCCGCTTCTATATTATAGATCAGTGGTTAGCAGTATATCCGCTTTTTAGCAGTATTTCAGATTGGACCAACCAGACAGTAAAACGCCGACTAGGGATGCCACAAGTACTGGCACTTCACTACCAAGTTGGTGCTGAAAATATAAAAATATGATGATACCAGCGTCTCTGTAGTACCAGTACTCCTGAGTATATTCAGTACCCGCAGCTGTGTTCAGTCGCTTCTGTGTTAGTCTAAGCGCAGGGCTCCAGACTGTGTCACGGTGCAGAGTGCCGTCTCAGCTTCCCCTGCGGTCTGTGTTGTCCTGTCTGTTCGGTAGCTCGTGGTCTGGGCTATCAGCGCTGATCGTGGTGGGGTTTTGCAGATCACGAGCTGATTCTTCCACACCTGTCGCTCATTCCCCCACTGCCTTATATGTCTCTGCTTTTCTGTCTATTGTCGTGAGTAGATTGTCTTGTCTTTGCCCATGTGTTGTATGATTCTCAGTACTAGCCTACTCGGAGATCACTCTCCAACTGAACCAGCTAGCCGAACGGCTTGACCAGCTGCAGGCCAGCCCTTCGGCTGCCCCGTCTGTTCCGGATGCCCCGTCTGTCCAACCTGCTCCTCGCAATGCGGAACCGCGACTCAATCCACCCGCTGCATACTCGGGTGAGCCCAACTCATGTCGATCATTTATGTTCCAGTGCTCACTGACTTTCACTTTCCAGCCTTCCTGTTTCCCCACGGAGCAATCCAGGGTGGCGTTCGTCATCACTCTCCTGGTTGGTCAAACGAGAGAGTGGGGAACGGCTATGTGGGACAGCAAACATGACTGTTATGCGTTGTTTGAAGCATTCTCGAGGGAGCTGCGCAAGGTGTTTGACCGCTCGGCACGCGGTATTGAAGCAGCACGAGCATTGTTGCTGCTTCAGCAGAGAGAGCAGTCAGTGTCCGGTTACTCCATTCAGTTCCACACGCTCGCCGTGTCCTCCGGCTGGAATGAGAAGGCTTTCTGGGATCACTTCCTCCACGGCCTGGCTGAGCAGGTGAAGGACGAGATCTATTCACTAGAGCTGCCCCCTGGTTTGGATGGGCTTATCGATCTCGCCATTCGGGTCCACGACCGGATTACTCTCCGTTCTCGGCACCGTAGAGAGGGGATTCTCCATGAACACGTCACCGGGGATTTCGGCCGTTGCACTGGCAGAACCTATTTCTGCCAGGACCCTTTGTGGCACCCATCTCAATAATATCACTCACACCACCCAGTTTGTCACATTAACCTTGTCTGGTAATCATGCTGAGGAGATTAAATTTCACGTCATTCACTTGCCCACCGCTCCAGTGGTGTTGGGTCAAACCTGGTTGGTTAAACATAACCCTCATTTTGATTGGGCCCGTGGTTCTATTTTGTCTTGGAGCCCTTTCTGTTTAGCTCAGTGTTTGGGTGCTGTTTTTCCCCCTGTCTTGTCTCATTCTGTGTTGCAGGAGGAGCTGATTAACTTGGTGGATCTACCGGAGGCGGTTTTCAGTAGGTCCCGAGCTTCATCTCTGCCTCCACACCACCCGTACGACTGTGCAATTGACCTGCTTCCTGGCACTTCTGTACCTAAGGGGCGCCTTTACTCTCTGTCGGGTCCGGAGCGGGAGACCATGGAGAGGTATATACATGATTCTCTGGTAGCAGGCATTATCCGTCCCTCATCCTCTCCAGCCGGGGCAGGGCTCTTCTTAGTGGAGAAGAAGGATGGTTCGTTGCACCCATGTATTGACTATCGGGGGTTGAATGACATCACAGTAAAGAATTAGTATCCTTTGCCGTTGATGTCATCGGCCTTCAAGCTCCTTCAGGGGGCAACCATCTTTACAAAGATGGACCTTCGCAGTGCTTATGGCTTGGTTCGGATTAGGGAGGGGGGGGCGAATGGAAGACCGCCTTTAACACCCATACAGGGCACTTTGAGTATTTAGTTATGCCGTTTGGGCTTTCCAACTCCCCTTCGGTCTTTCAGGCACTCGTCAACGACGTGCTCTGAGACATGGTCGATCGGTTTGTTTTTGTTTATATCGACGACATCCTGATTTTTTCCCAGAATGAGCGCGATCATGTCCAGCACGTCAGGCGAGTGCTCCAGCGGCTGCTGGAGAATCGTTTATACGTTAAGTTGGAGAAGTGTGAGTTTCACGCACAGTCGGTTCCATTCCTGGGTTTTATTCTCTCACCTGAAGGTATCCAAATGGATCTCGCCAAGGTAAAGGCAGTTGCTGATTGGCTCACCCCAGATAGTCATAGAGTGG